>NC_136713.1:12256842-12505028 GCF_947650265.1 Symphodus melops | reverse complement strand
AGCTAGCTAGCACGAAGGTTGCACGAAGGTTGCGCGAAGCTAGCGCGTGGAAATGAGCAAACAGTTTCCGCGTATTTTCTTGTAATTAATTAATCGTGATTAACACGTTAAAAGTCCCACCCCTACTATAAACACTTCACCTGGTGCAGTAAAAAAAGACGAGGCAGGGGGGCTGTCACTGTTCCATACTTAAGCTCCAGAGATCACAGCTGTACCAGAGTTCTCTTCGGGCAAACATGGCGGCACGTGCCGATCAAAGTCAGGAGTTTTTACCCCAGAAGGTTCCACTTGATGCCCACTGCTGCAAAGCCAACAGCAAGCACACACAAGAACTCCCCAGATGCTAGAATGCTAAAATGCTAACGACTATAGTTACAGAGCAGCTTGTGTTGTTGACACACTGTCTTCTTTGAAACATCAGAAAGACAAAAACAAACAAATCTTTTTCTCTCTCATCAGGCACTAAAGATCCTCAGGACAGCCGAGTTTGCTCCCTACGTCGTCTTCATCGCAGCGCCCACCCATCACCCCCGGCATGACGCGAGGTACCGTCTCAGACGCTCGCTCTCTCACCCACTCGTCACGTTATTTATTTGCACATACTAACTCCCATTCAAAAAAAACAAACAAAACAAAAACAAATGCAGCCACTCTTGCATTTCAGTCTGAATTCAGCAGAATTCAAACAGAGTGAACATCATCTTGTTTTCTTTTCCCATCACCCTTTTTTTTTTTTTTTTGCTTGCCTCAATGTTTCTCTAACTGCACGTTTCCTGGATGCTTTAAGCATGTCTGTCTTTTCTTTGGCATGCCTGTTTTCATTTTCACCCAAGGTTCCAAAGTGGTGCAGAAAACTGCCTGTAAGTACTCGTTTCAGTGTTCAGTGTGACGATAGTAGGAGGCGCGTGTGGCCTCGTCGTCTTTGTGTAGCTTTAGTGGTTGTCTAGCTTTGTCCACTCTCATTCCCCGTGATTTCCTCTAAATCCTCTAATCCCTCCGATAATCCTCTTAATTGTGTGCTGGCTCTTCATTTTTGGTTCATCTTCACGCCCATCTTTACTTCTGTTTCTCTCTCTCAGCTCCCTCCTGAGTGAATTTGGGGAAAATACTTGAGGGGAATTATTTAGATTGATTTTTACAAAACAGTTTAGAATTATTATTATTTATTTTTTTTCAAGCCTGCGTTGGTGGTCTGTGCAGCAAGTCATTCACTTTAAAGTGTTGCTCCTTCCTCAACTAAACACCATAAATCACCTTGACAATAAGATGATATTAAATTGCCTGTCATGTGACACAAAGATAAACACTAGAAGAAACCAGAAACAATCTACCAGCTGTTGGTGATGTACATGTGATAACTGATCGCCGATATGTGGGAGGAAAACTTTCTGATACCGATGTATCGGCCGATATCTTTCGTAGATCTACGTTTGATCTGTAGATAAACGATCCCTCAGTTAACAAACAGTTGTTGTAATGTGTATAGCGCCCTCTGCAGGTGAGAGAACTTTTTAATACATTAAAGCTCATTGGAAATAAAAAGTCAACCGGTGAAATCGGCATATGTCAGATATAATTGACCGATGCCGATATGCTTAAATTATCGGCCAGCTGATTTATCAGTCAGGCTCTAAAATTGACATTTTAATAAAGTTTGTAGTTTTGAGATCTTGACGCCAGACCACAAACGGAGCCTCGATGAGCGTCACTAAAAACAAACCCAGAAACCATCATTGAACTCTCGCTCCCCCCCCCCCTCCGGTTTGTCGCTCCCTCAGGACGACTCTCTCCAGCGGCTGCAGAAGGAATCCGAGATGCTGCAGGGGACCTACGCTCACTACTTCGACCAGACCATCATCAACAACGAGATCGACGACACCATCCGGCTGCTGGAGGAGGCCGTGGACCTGGTGTCCACCACCTCCCAGTGGGTGCCCGTCTCCTGGGTCTACTGACACACACTCAGCGGCAGCGAGTTCACCACCATGAACGGCCATCACCGTCTCTGACACGGATGCTAAACTTTTGGTCAAACCCCCCTCGAGTCACGTCTCCGTCATCAGAATCATACATCTGTGTAGATAAGCTGTTGCTGAAAAAGAGGGAAGAGAAGAAACTAAAGACTCTGACGCCTCACTACAGAGACTTCTTCCTGCCCCTGCCCCCCTTTTTCTCAACTATCTCAAAGGCATATTGATGTGTACATATATACATATATATATATAAATGATTACAAACTACGTGAATATGGTTCTGTCCTTACATAGTTGACGGGTGGGCAGTGGAGGGGCAGTGTGGTAGATATTTTGTACTTTTCTTTTCTAATCGATGGATGGGTGGTAATACTGGAAAGGCAATAGCGAGCATGACCATAAAGCAGTCTTATGTGTGTGTGCGTGTGTGTGTGTGCGTGCGTGCGTGCGTGCGTGCGTGCGTGCGTGTTGACCTTTTAAAGGCACTTCTTGTGGTACCGTGTCCTCTTCGACATCTCCCCTCTCTAATCTCCTCGGCCTGTGTGACAAACAGGCCGAGCTTTGAAGCACATAAGAAGCTGCTATAGTGGCGACAAGTGACTCCCTCAGCGACAAAAATGCAAGTTTGAGAGAAGCAAAAAGCACAGGAAACTTGGCAGTTTCTTCCTCCCTCACCCCCCCCCCCCCCCCTTTCTTTCCCACCCCTCTATTTATTTCTCTGGCCCTCTGTGCCTGTCAGTCTGTTGAAGGAGCACACTGCATCCCCCCCCCATGTGTTGCTGTAGCCCGTTGTACCACGCTCCCCTTCCCGACCTCCGATGTTTACATCTCTGTTTGCACAAAAAGGACAATGAAGAAGACGTGGACGGCATCTCGTCACCTCACCGATTTTAGTTTTTTTTTTTTTTACTTTCTCTTGCTATGTCCCTCCGTACACGACATGCCAATCAGTGGACCTGGACTATCGTTCTTGTGGGCATGGTGAGATATGATGTATGAAAAAGCATTGACCACTAAAACATGGCTCCTGAACTGGAAACAAAAAAAATCTCAACGGAAAGAAGAGAAACAAGCCGCCCCATCAGAGCCTCGGGGGGGGGGGGGGGATGAAGTCAGTAACACCCTATGCACACTCCTGGTCTCTGCTAGGCAGGTCGCCACGACAACCACTTTCTTCTTTCCTTCAACAAAAAAAAAAAAAAAAGTGAGCCATGCTTGTCAAAATCAAAAGTGTTCATAGGAATGTGTGTGGGGGAGGGGAGGGCCTCATGTAGGTGGGATACATCCAATCTTAGAGCCACCGTTTTGGAACTGTTAACTGTTGTCTTTAAAAATATTAAAAGGAGTATTCTTGTTTTTGAGGGAGGAGAAAAATAACTCTAAATTTTGTGTGTAAATGTTTCAATGGTGCGTACGTCATACGAGTGAATTACCAAGAGCCAGTGTATATTAATCCTTTAAAAGAAGCTCGCTATGTGACATAACCTCTCTTCATGCTTCAGCTGAAGTGGCACCGGAGCCGCCACACCTGCATCACCTCAGCAGCAGCGGTTCAAAGGTGTGCAGACATGAAGCTGTGCGGCTGCTGTTCCACTTGAGATGAAGTGTTTTTCATTTCCAGTCCTGTGTAAATTACCTCTGCAAATGACTCAACTCTGTATGAAATGTTGTTCTTTTTTTGTTATTTCATTTTTCAAAAAAATATATTTCCTTTTATGTGTTTAAAGTAACCTGCCTCTGACTCTTTCCTGATGTGTGCATGTTTGAAGTGACTCTTAAAAAAAACAAACATTGAAAAGACCAACAGTCAGAATCCTCTTTATATTGTTTACCTAATGTTCATTTATTTTATTTAAATCCTCAGAAAACACACATTGAGGGAGAACCCTCATTTGCAAAGGTGCTGAGGTACAGATAACAGCAGGTCCAGTAATGGCAGCAGTGCATTTATTCCATATTCCAGTGGCTTGGGTTTTATTAAGTCAACCAATTTATTGTATAACAATGACTTAATTGTTTTGCCCAAGATCAATTTTGATGGAAATAAATTCTAAATTTTAAGTTCTAGAGACTGATTTCAATGCAAGTGCAAAGATGGAGGATTTAACAAAGATTGCAGCACCCCCTCCCTTATACCAGCTCAATGCTGGCCAATGGGGAAAGAGTATTCTCACAGGTGCAATTGATTGTAAACGGTCATTCAGGTGGGCTGGCGTCTATGATGGCTGTAGTGCCACTCGGGCTGTTAAAGATCGGTGCGTTTCAGCGCTGGTCTCGCTCTCACTGGCTGTGTCCGCAGCATCACCTCCAGCGGAAGCTGACGATAACTTTGTCGTGCATGATGGCCCTTCACCCTTGGAGGGAACCCGGGTTACTAAGCCAGGGCTCCCCGATAGGAAGGGTGTCTTTTCACAGCATCGGTGAGAGGACTCTGGACCTCAGTACAAAACAAGCTTCACATGAATTATCTGGAGATGCTAGCGACCTTCTTGGCCCTGAAGTACTTTCGCTCTGTGCTAGCGGGACATGTTCTGATCAGAACAGACAACACAACAGTGGTCTATTACATAAACAAGCAGGGAGGGACACGGTCCCTTCCCCTGCTGAAACTGTCTCACTCGCTGTTGCTGTGGTGCAGTGTTCATTTTCTGTCTCTGAGAGCCAGGATGCCTGAACCTAGGAGCGGACCTTCTCTCCAGAGGAGGCCCTCTTGTGAGAGAGTGGCGGTTGCATCCTCTGGCATGCCTAAGGATGCAAGGATACTGCCCCCTGTTTTTTTCCCATAACAGACCACTCTGCACCTCTGGGAATGGATGCATGGCCCAGCACGCTTCTGTATGCGTTTCCCCCAGTGGAAATGATGCTGCCTGTGTTGGAGAGGGTGCGTCATCAGGGTCCGTCTCTGATTCTGGTGGCCAGCGAAATCATGGTACGCTGAGATAATCAATCTGCTGGCAGCGGAGCCGTGGCAGCTTCCTCTACGCAGAGACCTCCTCTCGCAAGCATTCGGGGAAGTGATTCATCCACGTCCAGAATTATGGCGGCTGCATGCCTACCTGCAGGTAGTGTCCATGTTAGGTGACCAGTCCAGCTTGTCATCCAGTTGCAGCCCCAGGTACCCGTAAGGTCCTGACCACCTCCACGTCGACCCCACCGATGGAAACCGGTTGTAGATGTGCGTGGGTCCACTATTAAATAAACCTTAATGGTGGAAAAAGATAAACCTTTATCAAGTAATTCTTAAAGAAAAGTCAAAACTTCCACAATCAATCAATCAATCAATCAATCTTTATTTATATAGCGTCAATTCATAACAGGCGTTATCTCAAGACACTTTACAAAAGCAGGTAAAGGACCTTACTGTTTGTCTGTTAACATTAACAAAAGAGCAGGTAACAAGACCATGCTCATTGTTATGTTTACATAAAGCAGGTAAAGGACCTTACTGATGGCTATATTACAAGAGCCCAGCTTAATCCATCATAGCGTGGCAAGAAAAAACTTCCTTTTAACAGGCAGAAATCTTCAGCAGACCCGGGCTCATGACGGAACAGCCATCTGCTAAACTGTGCTGGACTTGAAAATGGGACAAGATGCAGAAAGAAGAATAGGATAGGATAGGTTGGGGGGGGTTGTTTGGGCAGGCCATCCTCACCAACAGTCCCAAGGAACCTAAGAGAGCTCAAAAGGAGAGGTTAGAATATGAAGATAGAGACAAGCAGTAATAAGATATGAAAGCTGGGAGAGAAAGAGGGAGAGAGAGATAAGAGATCCTGGTGCCAGTTCCCCCGGTAGTCTAAGCCTATAGCAGCATAACTATGAGCTGGTCCTAAGCCAGCCCTAACTATAAGATTTATCAAAAAGAAAAGTTTTAAGTCTATTCTTAAAAGTACCTAGTGTGTCTGCCTCCCGGACCCCGACTGGTAGACGATTCCAAAGGAGCGGTGCCTGATAACTAAAGGCTCTACCTCCCATAGTACTTTTAGAGACTATAGGCACCACGAGCAGGCCTGCATTCTGGGAACGTAATGTTCTTGTCGGATAGTACGGTACAATTAACTCTTTAAGATAGGATGGTGCCTGACCGTTTAGAGCTTTAGAGCACAATTGAACACTGAAATGGGAGTACATTTCGGTCCTGACACCATTGCTCGAATGCCCGCCATTTATAAGCATAAAGGCCTCGAGTGGAAGATGCCCCAGCACTCTGGATTGTTGCCACCACACTTGGGGGCAGACCCTGAGCTCTTAAGTTTGACCTTTCAACAGGAAGGGACAGAGCCGTCTGTACTTCCTGAGAAGGCTGGGCTCCTTCAACATCTGCAAAAAGCTTCTGCAGATGTTCTACCAGTCTGTGGTGTCCAGCGTCCTCTTCTACGCCGTGGTGTGCTGGGGAGGAAGCTGCAAGAAGAGGGACGCAGCACGCCTGGACAGACTGGTGAGGAGGGCTGGCTCTGTGGTGGGTACAGAGCTGGACTCACTGGTGACAGTGGTAGAGAGGAGGACAACCAGCCATCCAGCCGGAGCTCAACCTCGGCCGCAGGTACACCAGACTCTTTACTAATCCATCACTGCAACACCATTCACTGATTAAACATATTTGGCAGGTTCATGACTTCTTGTGATTAACTGAGACTGAGTCAAAGCTATTTTAATTATTTATTTGTAGCACATAGCATTCAGTAGAAGCCAGCAGGCAGGGCTGGATGGTATCAAGAGCGTGATGTCGGTCACAGCGTCGTCTCTGACCGCTGACTCCCTCTCTCCTGTGCTCTGTCTCCCTCTAGAGTCCAGTCCTGGAAAAGTCCCCGAACAAATCCAAAGAAAACTCCCCGGTCCTCCTCAGCACTGAGACTCTTCGCGACAACTTTGCCGGACTGCTGGAAAGCGACACGAACACGGAGCAGAGGCACACGCAAAACGGACTCTCTAGAGCAGCTCCACCCGGGCCTCCCAGGAAAGTACTGACGGTCTTCTCTCACGCTCGACTCAGGGTCTAAAAAAGACACTGAATATGCAGGGAACAAATAGACTTTCTTCCATTCCTTTTGGGAAAAATGTCCCGTGCCCTTCCAGCTCTCTTATTCTGATGTATAAAGTCTATTTATACAGAGGGACTTATACACTATATTAATACCGTGTGTAAAGTCACCAGCTACCATCTCCAGAAAAATAGAACACTGCCTGCATCACGAGGCACCTCATGTGCTTTTTCTATAGCAGTTCTGCATGTTTGTGTTCCTCATGGTTCTCATGTTCCCTCACACACACTGCATCTCGGCGGGGGAACCAGCTGTGTTTTCAGCATGCTCACAGGCCACTGTAGCTATCCAGTCTTGTTTTCTATGAGTCCTCCCTCCTCACGGGGGGAAAACAGCTACTTGAAACTCTTTCGGAGGCATTTCTATATTCCACCCCGCAGCTCTGCACTCTTATTTAGTGTGCCTACTGCACACACAAACCGCTCCAAATTCATTCTTAAAGCCAAAATCCAGAACAGGAAAAGTATAGCACAACAAGCGTTTATCCCTCTTTGAGAGCAATAATAATGAAACAAACAGAATCTCGAATATTCTTGGAGTTGAAAAGCTCTCGATCATTTTATACGACCTGAGAGAGGGGAAGAAAAGTTTCATGTTGATTTACTTCAGTGCTCAATCGCCACACCCAAAACAACAAAATGACAGCTTAAAGTTGTGGATTTAGTAGATTTGTAACGTATCATACCAATAGTACACTGGCATGGGGCTAGCTTTGCAGACAGTCCCAACTTTTAGATGAGATTTATGGAAAGGAGAAAGAATGAAGCGTAAATGTGAGGTAAGAAAACATCATGTTAGACAAAATCCAAAGAGTCGAAAATATCCGTTATCAAGATCCAGAATTGGACTTCCCAAAAGATAATTTAGAGGCTCATTGGACGGTCTAAAATGGCCTTCCAGACTTGTTAAAAATGGGACATCTGTTCCACATACAAACCGGTGATCTTGACTTCCTAAACTTTTAGCGCAACTTCCTTTTTTAAGAGTGTATTGAAACGTTTGACTCCGCCTCCTGAACAGGAAGACTCCTCTTGAATCTACACGGTTGGCGGGATTTGTGACCATCCCTGAAGAGGATTTGATTGCATGTTTTAGGTCTTCCTTCATCCTCTAATATAAAAAAGTACAAAAAAAATCCTCCTGAAATCAAAACGATGTTTTGGGCTCAGCACACAGCTCAGCCTCTGATAGCCTTAGCTTTTAAGCCCGCTCTAGCCTTTACGAACGCCATCCACCCGACGCAGCAGAAACCCGCTTCTCCATGTCACACATGTAAATGTACTTAACTGCATGACGAGAAATCAATCATTTTAGTTTTCTAGACGCACAAACTTGAGCTCATGTATTGCATGGAGACTGCACTCAACTAAATTATCAAAGGTCTCAGTCACCCATCTGACACACATTTAAAGGACAGCACATCACTCATTCACAGAGATTTAAAAAATGAAGGTTAAACCTATTTTTCTAAAACTGAAGTATTTAATTCTCTGTTATTTTTCTATGTAACTTATTTGTTTTGAGAACTCCCTGATGTTGGACTGCTGGTTGACGACGGGAAGAAGATGAATGCGACACATAGCCTCTCGATGTAGCAAACAAGACGTCAGACAGGCCACACTTTAAGCTGTGTGTGCTGCATTTACTGTACGCTGTTCTAGTAGTTTGTCTCAATTTAATATTGCACATAACCATTTCAACACTGACGTTTCCCTCTGAACTCTGAGCTCAAGTCTTTCCCGGTCTTTGTCAAGAGAGATTGATGCGTCAGTGAAACGAGACAGATGTTTCTCCCTCTCTTTATTCTGGTAAGCTTTCTTTCTTAAGCACACATGCAGAACAAAAGTTGCTAACTCGAGTTGTCCGTTGAACTTAATGGAGATTTGCAAACTTTTGCACAGAGATCAGAAGAAGAAAAACTTGCTGTACTGGATCTAAATGTCACTTTTTAAATCTAGTGCTGTTCACAATTGTTTTTATGCATTTTTTAAATGTTTACCGCTGTATTTTATACAATGCAACACGTAGCAGCTAATTTGAATGTTTCTGTTCATAACTATATTGAAAGAAATGAACTATATTGTGTAAATAGACTTGGGGGGCGCAATTGTATGACTAAATAAACAATGCTTACTGATATAAAAAAAAGTGTTGACTGACGTGAGCTGAACCGCAAACTGGTGAAAAAGTGCAAGCTGGGCTGTGTTTGAATGGAAAACAACGACACTCTCTCCATCTCCTTCAAGGCGTTCACCAGACTCACACAGGTAGAGACCCTTTTCTATTTATCAACGGCACAACAATACAGGGGGAAATATAGTAATGTTCTCTCCCGCTACATATATCTTACAAGTTTAATAACTTCAGATTTTAAGATTAGAAAGTAAAATGCGGTTTAAAAATTGAAGTAGCATCTCAGTGTCTCCTAGCTTATGCTTGTTAAGAAAAATGGGATGAATTAAAGTTTGTGAGTGAACTTGTTGAATAAATTAGTTTTTTGTTGCTGTTATTTAATATTAAGTGACACAATAGACAGATATAGGCATTTTAGCTTTTACATTTAATTTAAACATCTTTATTGAAAACATATTTTTAAATAATAGTATTTAAAAGTACAGGTGCAATTAACAATAAATATAATAAATAATTAAAATAAATTAAAACAAAGTAAAATAAATATTTTACTTTGTTTAGTTGTTGCTCATGCTGCCCCCCATAGACACTACATGGAGTCTATGGGCCCCGCTCTACGACTTCTGGTGTTGCTCATAACGCTCAGACGTGCCAAACATTCACCTAAACACAAAGGGGAAATGAAAAAATATCTAGACTACGATTTGGACACACTGGATTAAATAATACATTGTTTAAAATAGTAAAACATAACTCACTCAATTGATTACTCGAGGCCTCAATGACAGTGCTCGAGTAGGACATCTAGTGGTCAATAAAATTAAGTGCAATCGAGACGTTGATTTTTTTTTTTTTTTTGCAGAAAGTAATACAAGTTAGATTTTTGAGCCATACCAGTAGGTGGCGGAAATGCACCAATTCGCTGTTTGCCAAGTGCTATAAAACC
The DNA here is from genome assembly GCF_947650265.1 of Symphodus melops. Lineage (NCBI taxonomy): Eukaryota > Metazoa > Chordata > Actinopteri > Labriformes > Labridae > Symphodus > Symphodus melops. Next base: position 12,494,934 of record NC_136713.1, on the reverse strand, counting down.
TTGCAGAAGAAGAATGACAAAAACGTTCAACCTCAGAAAGACACATGAGAAGCGGAATGAAGAAGCTCAGCTGTCAGAGCTCCAACAAAGTGAAGTGGAAAACTTGGTGCGCGAACAGGTGAGTTTGGAGCCTCACACACACGGGAGAAACTAATGCACGTGCTGTGTGGTTAAGTGATGGCTGATCGAGGCTATGACACTTGATTTAACAATTGGTTCATTACTCGAAGGGTAAGTGTTCAAGTAGGACATCTAGTGGCCAATAAGATGAAGTGCAATGAAGACATGTTGGTTCATTGGTTCGTGATTTTTTTTAGAGATTTGATTCGCCATGTGGTATAGTTTGAAGCTGACAATAACATCTAAAATAAAAATGACCAGTTGAAGATGTCTTTTTTTATTCGGTAGTAGTAGGCTATAGATCTAGACAAATGAATCATCACCTTTTCTAAAACAAGTCTAAATAGCCCACAGCTTAAAAGAAGTTGAGTGTTGAGTGTTCAGCAGGCTAAATGTCACTTGATCTCATTTCTAATGTTAAATTGCACCTTCCTACCTGTTTGAGACACTTTGGCTGACGCTCCATAATCGTTCATTAACTCATACCAAAGAGTATGTTACAACACTTAAAATCAACGATTTCAAGTATTAATGTTATTGAATTAGTAGTAATGAATGAAACACTGTCAAACCACCTCCATCCCAGTGATTGTGAATGATCCATCCTTGTTTTTGTTTAGCTTTATTCAAAAAGAGTAATGCACATACAGTCACATAAAATCACAATGTAAATACAGTGAAACATAATAAAATAACATACATCATGTGCAGGAGAGTAAAATAATATACTGAATATAAAGTAAAATAAACCAATAAAGGCACATGCATAAATATGAAAATCATTTAATTTATAATAATGCAGACATTTGTTACATTTTGTTAACTAAAAGAAGGGATTTAAGTGAGCACTTTCATTCTAGATTTAAAAAATGTATCACATTTATCCATTCTCGTTTGTGATTTAGGAGGCGTGACGTGTTTTGCGGTTAATTTCGCACAGCATTGTGGGTGGTAAAATACAAGTCATAATACAAGGGGGGGACGAGGAAACCTGTTGCATAAAACCCGGAAAGGGCCTGGGCTCGTAGTTCATACGTCACTAGTCACGTGACTAAACTACCGTTTCATGAGTTACCGCGCATGTGTCGGAGGACTTTTATCACTAGCCAAGGTAATAGATAAAAGTACCATCTGTAGCGTTAGCCAGTGTGTTAGCACTGTTTGCTTAAATTAATTATGACCAGCATTTTATCGTTAATTTTATGGTTTAAATAAGTGATTGAGGATTATTTATTTACGAAAAAATAGCGATTTACTTAAGTGTGCAATAGTGTACAGTCTTTGTGCATGATTAGCAGATTAATTAAACACTTCCGGTACAGTATGCGCCTTTTTTATTCCAAATATCTTACTCATTTTTTTTCTTACATTCTGTCAAGTCTATTATGTATAAATTAATGGCTGGTTGCATTATTTATTGATCATATTTGGAAATGATAATATAAACAAAAAATCCCACTGCCATGCTCAAAATATTAACTATTTTAGTTTCATTTTTGTAACTATAAAACCAAACTAAAATGTATCTATTACAATATAATCCTCCTTGTTATTGTATGCAAATCTTCAGTTAAAATAGATTTTCTTTTTAACAAAAATCAATGAGTCGTCATGCTGACAGTTATCATTTTATTCACTGGCGATACTCCATGTTAAAGTGTTAATGCTTCCTATAGTAATACTTCATAGACAAAATGTAATCATTTTTGTGATTTGTTTTCTCCGTCAATTGTTTTGCATGTTAGGACTTACCGGTACATTTTCTTCCTCCATCGAGACGACGCGTTGGAAGAGAAACGTTGAACAGATCTTTTGTGTGTTGAAGCTCTGAGGTGAGCTTGTATCAGTAGGACTGTTCATGGAGAGCATCACAGTGTGGATATTTGTATTTCTGGCTGTGCACTTGATAGATGTGAAAGTTATTGTGATGACTGTAATCATTCTGAACCATATGACAGTGTTTAAAGTTCAACTGTGTGGCCAGGGAACTTAGTCAGCCATAAGTGTACAGTTCAAGGTTCTGTGTTAAATGTTCAAAAAAATCAAAGCAGCTGTGTGGTGAATAATTATCTTAAATGTGACACTGTAATAGAGATGATTGAGTAAATATGATAATGTAAATAAATTAGATGTTTTTACAACTTAAAGGACCTACTGATGAAGAGAAAGTACCTGACTTAATACAACAAAAATAGTAATGAGCTTGTGTGTACGGTTTAAATGCATGTTTTGTTGTGCATCAGAAAAAAGAGGAAAAAAGATGACAGACTAATGTAAAAGTAACCACTAGAGGGCGACATTTCCCCACAAGTGATGGATTGCCTCACTTGTGGGGATTGCCTTTATTAGTCCCCCTTCTTTGTTAGAAGTGCGTTTCTATTGTTGAGGTTCATAGGCTTCAGTGGCTTTAACCTGTTATTTAAAATTTGAAGTTATCAAAAACGTGAAGAACTTAATGTAAAAATGCAATAATTATAAAAGGGCGATGTACACAGGCTCAAATCATGTAGTTATTGATTTGACATTAAAGATAACATTTGTAAATATAAACCCCTTCAGCTTATAGTCACGTGTTCTGTGCTTAGTTTCATAAAATACAACAAGACAAAAGTTCTTTATTTTTCCCGATATGAACTGTGCAGGTTAAGTGTAAATAAAGCTGGCCACAAGAGGGCGCCGTTTCCACAACATCTCACAATGTGATTGGACAGATAACAAAATTTAGTCAATAGTAATTGAAAATAAGAGAAAAATAAAAAACAGAAAATAAAAGATGCATACAATTAGAAAAAAAGAAAGAAATTAAGCCTTTAAAATTGTACAATTAGTTTTATCACAGATCTAATTTCTAACAAACTGAGAATTTTTCATTTAAAACTTATTTACATTTTTATGTAAACACAATTAATCTTTCAAAAAGTCAAACTGTGGTCCATGGTTAAAAGATCATAAATGATTGTCATTGTCCACATTGTCGTGCTGCACATTTTATTTACTCCTGTAATAAAAACGGTTTTAATGAAAGCAGCACTGAGCGTTAAACTCTTCAACGTTCATTAACGAAAAGCTTCAGCTAGCACACCTGAAATAAACAAAACTAACCACTAGAGGGGGACATTTCCCCACAGTGATGAACGACCTGGTTCAGGTTACTTTATTTGTACCTGTAGGTAGATTTCTTTGCAGCCAGCGAGATCGACAACTATTGTGACAGATTACAAACAATTTTAATAATAAACAAGAGCAATAAGACATTATATAATATAGATATTTTAAATGCTGTCATAGGAATTTGTGAATACATGAAATGTTTTGCAGACAGATAAAGCTCATATAGAAAAAAATATAAGTAGAAAAGTCTGAAAAATGGAAAACATGCATCTTATATTTCCATAGTTTCTTAAATCAGATTTTCCATTTCAGGAGAGAATTAAAAACACTCCAAACCTTTGAAAGTGAAGTTGAACACAGGTTGATGTAATTGTTCAGCACGTTTCAACTTGAGATGAAATCAGAGTTTTGATGCATTTTCCCGTTTTAATGCAAAGTAAAATTTCATAAAACTATACTGCTGTCGTATGGCGTTACAATTACATCTTTGTCTCTCGTAGATGTGTCCTCAGTGGAGGTCATGCTGGAAGAAGTGACGCTGGAGGATCATCTTCGCTCTGCTGAAGCTCTGAGGTAAGACGATCTTTACAGTAGATGTAGATGAAAACCAGAACAGCTGCTGAAGTCATGTCTCACAGTGGCATACCTGCAACCTTGAAATACTTCCCATCAGGCTGTAGTGCAGTGAAGGTGCTTAATGTTTACAAAGAGAACTACACAGAAAAAACAAACAAAAAACAATGGTTGACAAGTCTGGACTTTTTAAAGAAATTGTCAGTAAGATCTCTGATTCTGAACGAAACAAAGCGGGGTCATTTGTTATCAAAGCAGCACAGATAAAAGACAAAACATGACTAAACTGTTTCTTTGTGTCTCTCCCGTCCTCCGTACGCTGTTGAGTCTCTGATCAGGATTTGACCCTCAGAAGAGTGTGCTGCTGCTGTCGCCCAGGCTATTAGCTGAGCCCCTCTCTCAGTTTCATGCACACCTCTGTCAGGATTAACGGCATGTATTGTTTGAGTTATTTGATGGTGTTTCCATTTGTACTGAGGTGAACAGGAAACGGTCCCACCGATAAAGATTGTATCTGCCGCTCCAGGAGAAGAAACGCAGAGAACGTCCCAGATATGGTGGAGAAGGAGGGAGACCCCATTGTCTTGAGCGCAGCGTTACAGCGGACAGCTGTTCAATACGGTTTCCATCACCAAGTCTGGACACAAGAAGGTGAAAAAAAAACACACTGACATCAGAAAATTCACACAGGTACAAGACTGAAAGCAAATGTTTTACTTCATACGTTGAAGTGGTGCAACAGTACAGTTCCAAGTTTTGAAGCTTTTGGTACAGTAGAGGGACCTGATCCAACACTTTTCCCCCTCTTTTATTAGGAACATTAAGAACTTCCCTTCTACACATTCGGCTGATTGCAGCCTTGACAGTTCAGACATGTACACCTGCTCAGGTTACTTTTTAAAAAAACATTTTAAATTGCTCATTATAAAATATATAAAAATCCTTTAACCAAAAGACTCTCACAGATATGAATGAAAAGGAGTAATTAATAGCCTATATGTAAAATATTTATTTTTAATCACAGTTACAGATTTTATTTTATTTTTTTACTATAAAGATTTGTCCATTAAGCCTGACAATTATTAGAAGCAGGTGCAGCATTAAAGGGACTTATCTACCGAACGTTAAACTTAACGGTTGATGACGTTGAATTTGATAGAGAAAATGAGAAGTTTTACTTGAGTTTGACACAGACCTTTGATGGAAAACGGCGACTTTTCCCTTCACACTCAGCTCCCTCTTCACCACAATAGTTGGATACATCGCCCGCATTAAGGTCAACGCTGAGCCAATTTGAAAAAATCAACTCAAGTGAGTGTTGTGATACAGCGAACAAAAATGCCCTTTTTGTCATCCTTTGTCTCATTCAGGGCTGTTACGTCGGGTCCTTTTTGGCTCATGCTGCAAGAAACGTGGAGCTGAAGCTGCAGGAGTGACTGCCTGTCGGTGCTTCTAAACGGTAAGCTGATGTGTGTTAGGAGTCATTATGGGACAAATATATTTGTATCTAAAGGCTTTTTCCTCTCACCATTTCAACTCAGGCGCTGCAAGCAAGAAGACGCCATCTAAAATTCCTGCAGTCAACATTAAGAATGTTTCCGTGTCACGAGGGAGCCGAACACGTCCATCTGCAACCCCTTTAATGACGTGCAAAGGTTTGTGGAGACGCTCTGTTCAAGGTATGCATGTTCATTCTGGGATCAGGACTTCATATTTCACCCACTCTGTCTTTAAAACACAGCATGATCACTGTTTATAGATATTTAACAAGAACAATACATCAACAATGCGAGTCAATAACTATTGATTATTTTTTGGTAGAACATGTTTTTGGTGCAGCATTTCAGCAGCTCGGAATTAACTTTATTTGTAAATGTGACTGTTAAAATAACGAGTATAATTACATTGAACTAAAAAAAAAAAATCAACAGTCATGAAACCCAAACTATCCCAAGCAATGCACTTAACCTCCCTGTTAAGTGGCGCGTTTTGGGGGGAGAAGATACCGACAGCACTTCCTTGATGTGGTTTGCACATGAAGTGATTTATTTGGGTAAAAAGCCTCAGACCTAACATAGTCAAATGCATGTACAGACGCAGGCATTTAAAAAGGTTATTAGTGATATTTCACTAACAGATCAGATTTTATAAAAAGAAAAATGAACCTACAGGTAGCCTTGTTGCTGTCAGGAGCAATGAGAAGCTTGGCTTTCTAATGACGCTCTTCAGACACTCAGTCCAGACCGGAGCCCTGCAGATCACCTGTGAACCTGGAGACACAAATGAGAAGAAAAAAAACAGTCATCATGACTGTTCTAAATCTGTTACAAACTTTGAGGAAAAAAAACTATTTTTGACAAATGTACAAATTTGACATTGTAATGAAAGAACGTATTTTGATGAAAATATAGTGGGAACAAAGTTGGTCATTTTGATTAAAACAAAAAAACACAATTGGTTGAAAGAGGATTTCTGGCGAATACAGCAAATTTTATCTTTGTGAAAAATGTTGACCACTGAGCTTTTCACGTTTCTTTCTATTTGACACTTCAAATATCATTGACAGATTATTTTGTTGGGTTCAGTGACTGTAGTGAACCTTTCTCTTCGTGTTACAGGACCCTGTGCTGTTCAGGGGCTCAATGAGGAAGAACTTTGACCCTTTTAACTGTCACACAGAAGAAGAACTGTGGAACACTCTGCAAGAGGTCAGTGACAATAATACATGCACATTCATCTGTCGAATTGAAAATGAAGATTAAAGAGACAAGAACATAAACTTGATAGCTAATCACCGTCTAGTGGAAAACACTGCAATGAATTTCAATTTAATGAAAACATGAATAAATTGTAAATTTTGATTTAAATACGACTTTGAGTAAATTTGAAATCACACAAACAGCCAACCAAATTTACTGCAAAAGGGCATCAGTCCTAACATTTTCTTTCCAACAACCTCTTATGCAATTTACCCAGCAGCAAGAAAACCTCGATGGGCTTTCTTCTTTAGTGTGTTACAGTGCACAAAACAGAAACAGTGTGAAAGTGTGAGGCAATCTAGACAGTGTAAGCTAGCATCAAGAGACCCCTGTTCAAAATTTGTAACTGTCACAAATTTAAATGTTGAACCTGTCCCTTCTACAATTTTTGACTTAAAACAATGACTGTAGACCTGTTGGGAATTGAGTCCTAAATGTTGACTGCAGAATTGTCACAAAATTTGACTGATACGTTGACTGTTGAGCAAAGTTTAAAATTGAACATTTTAAAATAATTTGAAATCCAGAAACTGTTATTTTGAGCAAAAATTATATTGTTCAGAAAAATGTTAAATAATTTTGTAATTTGTAGATTGCACCGAAAATTTTAAAAATTTGATATACAGAGTAGAGCTGAAACGATTCCTCGAATAACTCGAATAATTCGATTACAAAAATTCATCGAGGAATTTTCGCTGCCTCGAGGCTTCGTTAAGTTTTTTTTTTTTGCATCATCAAAACTTTGGTATGAGTATAAAATACGTTTAATGTAGCTGCAGCTACCTGCTCCTCTCTCTTACACAGACACTTCAGCGCTAACACGCACACGCGAGCGCGGCGTGCCCCTTTTAACTTTTACTCAGCACACAGTTGATCCGTGATCCATACGACCCAGTCGGGAACACGTGATCCGGTCAAACGGTCGGCTTTTCTCCGTTCACTCTCTCCGTGTTTGCAGCTAACATAACGATAGCAACGTCCTCTCACAGTCTCTGTCATAGACGCGTCTCTGGTCTCTGTAGTCTGTGAGCGCGCTGAATGCACGCGCTGCAGGAGCAGACAGAGATACACTTTTAATAATGAACAGGCTGATAATATGAAATGTCTGATGTCTTCAAAGCGAAATCAAGACAGAACTTGTTTGTGGAATAATAATTTAGCAAATATATATTTAAAGTTTCTCAATTTCCTGATCTGATAATATGATTGATTCAACAGAACATAATGCTTTCTCTATTAAATGTACTGTAACAGATGTGTCGGCTACACAAAACACTATTTGCTATTTCAGCCATTAAAACGTGTTTGGCCTGTATTTTTCATCTACCTGCCGCATTGACCAGTGAATCAGAAAGTGAATTTGGGACCCTGTCAGTAATATGGTGAGCATCATCAGCAGCTGTAGAGCAGAGGTGGTTGGCTGTAACAAGCAGGCGTTTCCATGGTAACTGCAAAGAAGCAGGTTTGTAGGGACGACCCAAGACGAGTTAAACCTTAATTAAGCAAAAGTATGATTTATTAGATTACTTGATTAATCGACGGGATATTCGATAGAATACTCGATTACTAAAATATTTGATAGCTGCAGCTCTAATACAGAGTTAATTTAAGCAAACATTGGATTTTTCGGGAAAATTTTAAAAATGGAATCTTTTAAAATATTTAGTCATTTTATCAATTAAAAATTTTAAAGATTTGAACATTTTCATGAATAAAATGTGGTATTGTAGAATTTAAACATTTGGACTGTTTTCATGAGTGAATTGTACATTTTATGGAAAAAAATATTAAAATGTTTCTGGTGAATAAATTGTAAATATTAAAACATTTTTTAAAAATGGAACATATTAGAATGTTTGAAAAAATTGAAATTAAAATGTTTTTGATGAAAAAGTTGAAAATATTGAAAGGTTTTTGGTGAAAATGAAATTAAAATGTTTTTGGTGAATAAATTTGAAATATTAAAAATATTTTTTAAAAATTGAAAATATTAAAATGTTTTTGAATATATTGTAAATATTAAAAGGTTTTGATGAATAAATTGTAAATATTAAAAATATTTTTTAAAAATTGAAAATATTAGAATGTTTGAAAAAGTTGAAAATATTGAAAGGTTATTGGTGAAAATGAAAATATTAAAATGTTTTTGATGAATATATTGTAAATATTAAAAATATTTTTTAAAAATTGAAAATATTAGAATGTTTGAAAAAGTAGAAAATATTTAAAGGTTTTTGGTGAAAATGAAATTAAAATGTTTTTGGTGAATACATTTTAAATATTAAAAATATTTTTTAAAAATTGAAAATATTAGAATGTTTGAAAAAGTTGAAAATATTGAAAGGTTATTGGTGAAAATGAAAATATTAAAATGTTTTTGATGAATATATTGTAAATATTAAAAATATTTTTTAAAAATTGAAAATATTAGAATGTTTGAAAATATTGAAAGGTTATTGGTGAAAATGAAAATATTAAAATGTTTTTGATGAATATATTGTAAATATTAAAAATATTTTTTAAAAATTGAAAATATTAGAATGTTTGAAAAAGTTGAAAATATTTAAAGGTTTTTGGTGAAAATATTAAAAATATTTTTTAAAAATTGAAAATATTAGAATGTTTGAAAAAGTTGAAAATATTAAAATGTTTTTGATGAATATATTGTAAATATTAAAAGGTTTTGATGAATAAATTGTAAATATTAAAAATATTTTTTAAAAGTTGAAAATATTAGAATGTTTGAAAAAGTAGAAAATATTGAAAGGTTATTGGTGAAAATGAAAATATTAAAATGTTTTTGATGAATATATTGTAAATATTAAAAATATTTTTTAAAAATTGAAAATATTAGAATGTTTGAAAAAGTAGAAAATATTTAAAGGTTTTTGGTGAAAATGAAATTAAAATGTTTTTGGTGAATACATTTTAAATATTAAAAATATTTTTTAAAAATTGAAAATATTAGAATGTTTGAAAAAGTTGAAAATATTGAAAGGTTATTGGTGAAAATGAAAATATTAAAATGTTTTTGATGAATATATTGTAAATATTGAAAATATTTTTTAAAAATTGAAAATATTAGAATGTTTGAAAAAGTTGAAAATATTTAAAGGTTTTTGGTGAAAATATTAAAAATATTTTTTAAAAATTGAAAATATTAGAATGTTTGAAAAAGTTGAAAATATTGAAAGGTTTTTGTTGAAAATGAAATTAAAATGTTTTTGGTGAATAAATTTTAAATATTAAAAATATTTTTTAAAAATTGAAAATATTAGAATGTTTGAAAAAGTTGAAAATATTGAAAGGTTTTTGGTGAAAATGAAAATATCAAAATGTTTTTGATGAATATTGTAAATATTAACATTTAAAAAAAATTGAAAATATTAAAAGGTTTTGATGAATAAATTGTAAATATTAAAAATACTTTTTAAATATTGAAAATATTAGAATGTTTGAAAAAGTTGAAAATATTGAAAGGTTTTTGGTGAATAAATTTTAAATATTAAAAAGATTTTTTAAAAATTGAAAATATTAGAATGTTTGAAAAAGTTGAAAATATTGAAAGGTTTTTGGTGAAAATGAAATTAAAATGTTTTTGGTGAATAAATCTTAAATATTAAACATATTTTTTAAAAATTGAAAATATTAGAATGTTTGAAAAAGTTGAAAATATTGAAAGGTTATTGGTGAAAATGAAAATATCAAAATGTTTTTGATGAATATTGTAAATATTAACATTTAAAAAAAATTGAAAATATTAAAAGGTTTTGATGAATAAATTGTAAATATTAAAAATACTTTTTAAATATTGAAAATATTAGAATGTTTGAAAACGTTGAAAATATTGAAAGGTTTTTGGTGAATAAATTTTAAATATTAAAAATATTTTTTAAGAATTGAAAATATTAAAATGTTTTTGATGAATATATTGTAAATATTAAAAGGTTTTGATGAATAAATTGTAAATATTAAAAATATTTTTTAAAAGTTGAAAATATTAGAATGTTTGAAAAAGTAGAAAATATTGAAAGGTTTTTGGTGAAAATGAAATTAAAATGTTTTTGGTGAATAAATTTTAAATATTAAAAATATTTTTTAAAAATTGAAAATATTAGAATGTTTGAAAAAGTTGAAAATATTGAAAGGTTATTGGTGAAAATGAAAATATTAAAATGTTTTTGATGAATATATTGTAAATATTAAAAATATTTTTTAAAAATTGAAAATATTAGAATGTTTGAAAAAGTTGAAAATATTGAAAGGTTTTTGGTGAAAATGAAATTAAAATGTTTTTGGTGAATACATTTTAAATATTAAAAATATTTTTTAAAAATTGAAAATATTAGAATGTTTGAAAAAGTTGAAAATATTGAAAGGTTATTGGTGAAAATGAAAATATTAAAATGTTTTTGATGAATATATTGTAAATATTAAAAATATTTTTTAAAAATTGAAAATATTAGAATGTTTGAAAAAGTTGAAAATATTGAAAGGTTATTGGTGAAAATGAAAATATTAAAATGTTTTTGATGAATATATTGTAAATATTAAAAATATTTTTTAAAAATTGAAAATATTAGAATGTTTGAAAAAGTTGAAAATATTTAAAGGTTTTTGGTGAAAATATTAAAAATATTTTTTAAAAATTGAAAATATTAGAATGTTTGAAAAAGTTGAAAATATTAAAATGTTTTTGATGAATATATTGTAAATATTAAAAGGTTTTGATGAATAAATTGTAAATATTAAAAATATTTTTTAAAAGTTGAAAATATTAGAATGTTTGAAAAAGTAGAAAATATTGAAAGGTTATTGGTGAAAATGAAAATATTAAAATGTTTTTGATGAATATATTGTAAATATTAAAAATATTTTTTAAAAATTGAAAATATTAGAATGTTTGAAAAAGTAGAAAATATTTAAAGGTTTTTGGTGAAAATGAAATTAAAATGTTTTTGGTGAATACATTTTAAATATTAAAAATATTTTTTAAAAATTGAAAATATTAGAATGTTTGAAAAAGTTGAAAATATTGAAAGGTTATTGGTGAAAATGAAAATATTAAAATGTTTTTGATGAATATATTGTAAATATTAAAAATATTTTTTAAAAATTGAAAATATTAGAATGTTTGAAAAAGTTGAAAATATTTAAAGGTTTTTGGTGAAAATATTAAAAATATTTTTTAAAAATTGAAAATATTAGAATGTTTGAAAAAGTTGAAAATATTGAAAGGTTTTTGTTGAAAATGAAATTAAAATGTTTTTGGTGAATAAATCTTAAATATTAAACATATTTTTTAAAAATTGAAAATATTAGAATGTTTGAAAAAGTTGAAAATATTGAAAGGTTTTTGATGAAAAAGTTGAAATTAAAATGTTTTTTGTGAATAAATTGTAAATATTAAAAATATTTTGTAAAAATTGAAAATATTAGAATGTTTGAAAAAGTTGAAAATATTGAAAGGTTATTGGTGAAAATGAAAATATTAAAATGTTTTTGATGAATATATTGTAAATATTAAAAATATTTTTTAAAAATTGAAAATATTAGAATGTTTGAAAAAGTTGAAAATATTTAAAGGTTTTTGGTGAAAATATTAAAAATATTTTTTAAAAATTGAAAATATTAGAATGTTTGAAAAAGTTGAAAATATTGAAAGGTTTTTGTTGAAAATGAAATTAAAATGTTTTTGGTGAATAAATCTTAAATATTAAACATATTTTTTAAAAATTGAAAATATTAGAATGTTTGAAAAAGTTGAAAATATTGAAAGGTTTTTGATGAAAAAGTTGAAATTAAAATGTTTTTTGTGAATAAATTGTAAATATTAAAAATATTTTGTAAAAATTGAAAATATTAGAATGTTTGAAAAAGTTGAAAATATTGAAAGGTTATTGGTGAAAATGAAAATATTAAAATGTTTTTGATGAATATATTGTAAATATTAAAAATATTTTTTAAAAATTGAAAATATTAGAATGTTTGAAAAAGTTGAAAATATTTAAAGGTTTTTGGTGAAAATATTAAAAATATTTTTTAAAAATTGAAAATATTAGAATGTTTGAAAAAGTTGAAAATATTGAAAGGTTTTTGTTGAAAATGAAATTAAAATGTTTTTGGTGAATAAATCTTAAATATTAAACATATTTTTTAAAAATTGAAAATATTAGAATGTTTGAAAAAGTTGAAAATATTGAAAGGTTTTTGATGAAAAAGTTGAAATTAAAATGTTTTTTGTGAATAAATTGTAAATATTAAAAATATTTTGTAAAAATTGAAAATATTAGAATGTTTGAAAAAGTTGAAAATATTGAAAGGTTTTTGGTGAATAAATTTTAAATATTAAAAATATTTTTTAAGAATTGAAAATATTAAAATGTTTTTGATGAATATATTGTAAATATTAAAAGGTTTTGATGAATAAATTGTAAATATTAAAAATATTTTTTAAAAATTGAAAATATTAGAATGTTTGAAAAAGTTGAAAATATTTAAAGGTTTTTGGTGAAAATGAAATTAAAATGTTTTTGGTGAATACATTTTAAATATTAAAAATATTTTTTAAAAATTGAAAATATTAGAATGTTTGAAAAAGTTGAAAATATTGAAAGGTTATTGGTGAAAATGAAAATATTAAAATGTTTTTGATGAATATATTGTAAATATTAAAAATATTTTTTAAAAATTGAAAATATTAGAATGTTTGAAAAAGTTGAAAATATTTAAAGGTTTTTGGTGAAAATATTAAAAATATTTTTTAAAAATTGAAAATATTAGAATGTTTGAAAAAGTTGAAAATATTGAAAGGTTTTTGTTGAAAATGAAATTAAAATGTTTTTGGTGAATAAATCTTAAATATTAAACATATTTTTTAAAAATTGAAAATATTAGAATGTTTGAAAAAGTTGAAAATATTGAAAGGTTTTTGATGAAAAAGTTGAAATTAAAATGTTTTTTGTGAATAAATTGTAAATATTAAAAATATTTTGTAAAAATTGAAAATATTAGAATGTTTGAAAAAGTTGAAAATATTGAAAGGTTATTGGTGAAAATGAAAATATTAAAATGTTTTTGATGAATATATTGTAAATATTAAAAATATTTTTTAAAAATTGAAAATATTAGAATGTTTGAAAAAGTTGAAAATATTTAAAGGTTTTTGGTGAAAATATTAAAAATATTTTTTAAAAATTGAAAATATTAGAATGTTTGAAAAAGTTGAAAATATTGAAAGGTTTTTGTTGAAAATGAAATTAAAATGTTTTTGGTGAATAAATCTTAAATATTAAACATATTTTTTAAAAATTGAAAATATTAGAATGTTTGAAAAAGTTGAAAATATTGAAAGGTTTTTGATGAAAAAGTTGAAATTAAAATGTTTTTTGTGAATAAATTGTAAATATTAAAAATATTTTGTAAAAATTGAAAATATTAGAATGTTTGAAAAAGTTGAAAATATTGAAAGGTTTTTGGTGAATAAATTTTAAATATTAAAAATATTTTTTAAGAATTGAAAATATTAAAATGTTTTTGATGAATATATTGTAAATATTAAAAGGTTTTGATGAATAAATTGTAAATATTAAAAATATTTTTTAAAAATTGAAAATATTAGAATGTTTGAAAAAGTTGAAAATATTGAAAGGTTTTTGGTGAAAATGAAATTAAAATGTTTTTGGTGAATAAATTTGAAATATTAAAAATATTTTTTAAAAATTGAAATTAAAATGTTTTTGATGAATATATTGTAAATATTAAAAGGTTTTGATGAATAAATTGTAAATATTAAAAATACTTTTTAAATATTGAAAATATTAGAATGTTTGAAAAAAATGAAAATATTAAAAGGTTTTGATGAATAAATTGTAAATATTAAACATTTTTTAAAAATTGAAAATATTAGAATGTTTGAAAAAGTTGAAAATATTAAAATGTGTTTGAATAAATAGTAAATATTAAAAATATTTTTTAAAAATTGAAAATATTAGAATGTTTGAAAGTGTAAAATATTTAAATGTTTTTGATGAATACATTGTAAATACTAAAAATATTTTTTGACAGTTGAAAATATTAGAATGTTTGAAAAAATTGAAAATTAAAATGTTTTTGATGAATAAATTGTAAATAAATAAAAAAAATAATAATTGTTTTTGAAAAAATTTAAATTAAAATGTTTTTAATGAAGTTGTAAATACCAAAAATATTTTAAAAATATTGAAAATATTAAAAATATTTTTTAAAAATTGGAAATATTAGAATGTTTGAAAAAGTTGAAAATATTAAAATGTCTTTGAATAAATTGTAAATATTAAAATCTTAAAAAAAAATTGCTCAATGAGTTGTAAATATTAAAAATATTTTTTAAAAGTTGAAAATATTAGAATGTTTGTAAAAGTTGAAAATATTAAAATGTATTTGAATAAATTGTAAATACCAAAAATAATTGTAAAAAATTGAAAATATTAGAATGTGTGAAAAAGTTGAAAATATTAAAATGTCTTTGAATAAATTGTAAATATTAAAAATATTTTTTGAAAGTTGAAAATATTAGAATGTTTGAAAAAGTTGAAAATATTAAAATGTCTTTGAATAAATTGTAAATATTAAAAATATTTTTAAAAAATTTAAAGTATTAGAATGTTTTAAAGTGTAAAATATTGAAATGTTTTTGATGAATACATTGTATATACTAAAAATATTTTTTGAAAGTTGAAAATATTAAAATGTTTTGAATGAAGTTGTAAATATTAAAAATATTTTTTAAGAATTGAAATTAGAATGTTTGAAAGTGTAAAATATTAAATGTTGAAAATATTAGAATGTTTGAGAAGAAAAAATTAAAAATATTAAAAATATTTTTAATTTGAAATTAAAAATATTTTGAAAACGTTGAAAATATTAAAATGTTTTTGATGAAGTTGTAAATATTAAAAATATTTTTTAAAAATTGATAATATTTGAATGTTTGAAAAAGTTTTGATGACTAAATTGAAAATATTGCAAATATTTAAGTTGAAAATATTTAAATGTTTTTGAAAAAGTTGAAAATATTAAAATATTTTGGATGAATAAATTGTAAATATTAAAATATTTTTTACATTTAAATTTTAATTGTTTTTGTAGAAGTTGAATATTAAAATGTTTTTGGAGAAAAATTTGAAATTAAAATGTTTTTGATGAATACATTGTAAATAAACATTATTTAAAAAGTTGAAAATATTAAAAATATTTTTTAAGTTGAAATTAAAAAGGTTTTTGATGAAAAAGTTAATTAAAAAGTTTTTGATGAACTTGTAAATACTGAAAATATTAGAATGTTTGAAAAAGTTGAAATTAAAATGTTTTTGGTGAATAAATTGTAAATATAAAAAATTGAAAATATTAAACTGTTTGAAAAAGTTGAAAATATTAAAATGTTTTTGATGAATTCATTATAAGCAAAATGTTTTTGAAGAAAAAGTTGTAAATATTAAAATGTTCTTAATACATTTCCAACTATTTTTTTTACAATGGATTAATTGTAATTATTAAAATATGTTTTAAAAATCCAAAGTTTTAAAATAATTTGCAGAAATTGTAAATTTTATGTTTTGATTACATTTTCAATATTACCTTTTTTTTTTTTTAAATTGAAAGTCTTAACATTTTTGATGAATAAATTGAGAATTTTTTAAGTTGCATTCAAAAGAAAAAAAAAACAGACAATGCATGTTTTCAAAACAAAGTGTTATCTATTAACAAAAGCAAATCAGCAAAAATGATCAACAGCAGATAAACCATCACAGACAGCCATTCTGTAAATGCCAAATGGAAACAATCCTAACAATTTCTTTACACACTAAGGCAGGTAGTTTCAAACAAACTCTAGTACAAGTCAGCCAGCAGCAAGAAAAACTCCTGTACAAGTTAAAAACAATCAACTCTATTTGTCAACACACATCTCTAAACTATTGTTAGATAAAATGAGAAATGAGGTAAAAACTGCCAAAACCTTGATGGGCTTTCTTCCTTAATGTGTTACAGTGCACACAACAGAAACAATGTTAAAGTGTTAGGCAATATAGCATCAAGAGACACCCTAGCTGTCTTCATGCGTAAAGTGCGGTCACAACCACAACAGCTTTTCATAGCTTTCTATTTTTATTTTAAATGTAGAGATGTTTACATACATTTATATTTGGTATTCAATGGTTCATAGAGAAATAACTTGATTTAAAAGTACAATTAATATTTTCTATTAAAGAATGTTGGATTTTGACTTTAAAGCTTTCACAAATGTCGAGTGACAAATGTTGACCGCAGAACTGTTGCAAATTTTAATTGATAAATTTTTATGCTAAACCTGCCGCACAGAAAATGAAAACAATTACCATAAACCTGTCAAAAAAGTGAAGTGATAAATGTTAACCCTGTCGCAGTTTTGGCTTAAAACAATGACTGTAAACCTGTTGCAAATGTTAAGGGATAAATGTTGACCCAGTAGCAATCACACATTTTGACAGATGTACGTTGGCAGCAGATGTTTAATAATAATAATAATAATAATAATGTGATAATGTTGACCATGAACCTGTCGCAAATTTTAAGTGATGAATGTTGACCCTATACCTGCTGCAATTTTTAACTGAAAACAATGACTGTGAAGCTATCACAAATGTTAAGTGGTAAATGTTGACCGCGCAACAACATTTATCACTTTACATTTGCAACAAGTCAGAAGTCAACATTTATCACTCAAAATGTGCCATTAAATGTTCAAAAAGTACGATTCATAACCTTTTTAATCAAAGCATTATGTTGACAAACCTTTCACAAATGTTTATTGATAAATGTTGACCGTGGAGCTTTCTTTAAGTAAGTCAAATATTGACTGCGGAGCTATAAAAAAATGTAATGAAAAATGTTGACTGCAAAACTGTTGCAAATTTTGAGTTAAAACAATTATCTTGAACCTGTTGCAAATGATGAGTGATTAATGTTGACGAACAGAGTTGTCACAAATCTTGAGTGGAGACAATGACCTGTTGCAAATAGAGAAATGTTTATTGCAGACCTGTCATGAAATTTGAGTGATAAATGCTGTAAACCTGTTGCAAATGTTAAGGGACAAATGTTGACCGCGGAGCAACAATTATCACTTAACATTTGGGACAGTTCAGCAGTCAACATTTATCAATCAAAATTTGAGATAGGTTTAAGGTCAACATTTGTCCTAAATGTCAGCAGTCAACATTAATCACTTAACATTTGAGATTAAATGTCGACCGTAAATCTGTCGCACATTTTGAGTTATACATATTTACCACAGACCTGTCCCCAAGATTAATGGATTAATGTTGACCATGGAGCTGTTGTAAATTAAGTCATAGACTTTGACTGTGAACTTGCCGCAAATTTACAGTGATGAATGTTGACCATATATATGTGTTGCAATTTGTGACTGAAAATAATGACAAATTTTGAGTGATAAATATGAACTGCAGACCTGTCACAAATGTGGTGTGATACTTGTTGTCCACGCGGCAACATTTGTCACTTTACATTTACAAAAGTTCAGCTGTCAACATTTATCACTCAAAATTTGAGACCGATCGGCAGTCAACATTTACCATTCAAAATTTGCAACAGTTCAGTCAACATTTATCACTCAACGTTTGAGACAGGTCAAAGGTCAACATTTATCTCTCAACCTTTGCAACAGGTATGCTATCAATATTCATCATTTTGTATTTGGGACAGGTCTCCAGTCAACATTTATCACTTAACATTCGAAACAGTTCTAAGGTCGACATTTGCAAAAGTTCCGTTGTCAACATTTATCATTCAACATTTGAGACAGGCCAAAAGTCAGCATTTATCACTCATAATTTGCTACAGTTCAGAAGTCAATTTATCATTTAAAATGTTGACCGTGGAGCTGTCGCAAATTGAGTGATATTAATGTTGACTCTGTACCTGTTGCAATTTTTGACAGAAAAAAAACTGGTAGACCTGTTGGGAATTTAGAGATAATTGTTGACCACAAAGAAAAATTCCCCACTTTACATTTGCGACAGTTTTGGGGTCAAACTTTTATCACAACTTTTGCAACAAGTCAGCGGTCAACATCATTCAAGTAGATCTTACAAAAACATTGCAAAATCAAAAATAGTTTTTGATTGATAAATTGTAAATTTTCCAAAAGTTTTATTCATGAACAAATTGTAACTTAAAATACTTTTTGATTACTTTGTTGACAGTTGCTCTGCGGTCAACATTTATCTCTCAATTTGTGATCAAATGTTGAACGTGAACCTGTTGAAAGTTGTAAATCATAAATATTGACTGCAGACTTGTCACAAATGTTAAGTGATAGATTTATAACTCCACATTTGGGACAGATCAGTGGTAAACATTTACAGTTCAAAACTTGAGATGATAGGTCAGCTGTCAACATTAATCACTTAACATTTGAATGTATCTGTTGCAATTTGTGACTGAAAACAATGACTGTAAACCGGTCACAAATTTTGAGTGATAAATATTGACCGGACCTGTCACAAATGTGGAGCGATAAATGTCCATGGAGCAACATTTGTCACTTTACATTTGCAACAGTTCGGCAGTCAACATTTATCACTCTAAATTTGAGACAGGTCAAAGGTCACTATTCATCACTTTGTATTTGGGACAGGTCACCAGTCAACATTTGCAACAGTTTAGCAGTCAACATTTATCACCCAAAATTTGCAGCCGTTCAGCAGGGAATTTATCATTTAAAATGTTGACCGTGGAGCTGTCGCAAATTGAGTGATAAATGTTGACCCTAACCTGTTGCAATTTTTGACTGGTAAACCTGTTGGAAATTGAGTGGTGAATTTTTCTCTGTCAACAATTATCACTTTACTTTTGCGACAATTATAAATTATACATTTTATATCATTTTTGAAAAATGTGAATTAAAATATTTTTTGGTTTTTAAATTGTATATTGTAAAATATTTTTGGAAAATTTTACATTAAAATATTTGATTAAATTGTGAATTTAGAAAAATGTGTTAAAAATATTTAAATTAAAATATTTTTTGATGATTTTGATTAAATTCTAAATTTTTAAATTTAAAAAAATTAAATTTTAAAAAGAAATTAAATTTTAGTTTTTGATTAAATTTTAAAATATTTATGAAAAAAATTAAAAAAGAAATTAAATGTTTGTTTTTGATTAAATAGTAAATTTTTAAATATTGTTGAAAGTGTTGAAGTTATAAATTGTTTGAAATTTTAAAATTTCTGAAAAATTTAAGTTAAGTTTTTGAATTGTTGAATAATTTAAGTTGCTTTTAAATAACAGATCATGCATTTTTCCAACACAAAGCTTAACCGTTATTTAAACTTAGAAAACCATTTCCCTACAACCAAACAAAAACAAATAGCAAAAATTATCAACAGCAGATAAACCATCACATACCAGTAACAGTCACACAAATAGCCAACCTTTAAATGCAAAATGGAATCAATCCTAACAATTTCATTACGCACTAAGGCAGGTAGTTTCAAACAAGCTCTGATGCAAGTCAGCCAGCAGCAAGAAAAACTGCTGTATAGGTTAAAAACAATCAACTCTATTAGTCAACACACCTGTGTTAACAGTGCACACAACATAAACAATGTTAAACTTCAAAGCAATCTAAACAATATGTCAGCTAGCATCCAGAGGCCCCCTTATCTGCACTGCCATCTTCACTGTGTAACAGTCACAACCACAGTAGCTAATCACAGTTTCCTTTTTGTATATTTAATGTAGAGATGTTTACTTTTGGTCTTCAATGGTTCATATTGAGAAATAATTTGCTTTGAAAGTATGATAAATAATATTTTCCATTAAATAAAGTTGTTTGTTAACAGGACCTGTAGAAATTTTGACTGTAAACCTTTCACAAATGTTGGGTGATAAATGTTGACCGTGAAGCTTTCTTAGATTTAGTCAAAAATATTGACCGGAGCTAAAAGATATTGAGTGAAAAATGTTGATCACAGAACTGTTGCAACTTTTGAGTTAAAACAATGACCTTACACCTGTTACAAATGATGAGTGATTTAATGTTTACCACAGAGCTGTCACAAATCTTAAGTGATACATGTTTATCCTCGACCTTCCACACAATTTGAGTGAAAACAATGACCTGTCGCAAGTAGAGATAAATGGTTTATCGCAGACCTGTCATGAATTTTGAGTGATAAATGTTGCTCTGTGGTTAACATTTATCTCTCAATATATGATTAAATGTTGACCGTGAACCTGTTGAAAATTGTAAAGATAAATATGGACCGCAGACTTGTCACAAATGTTAAGTGATAGATGTTGACCATGGAGCAACATTTATAACCCAACATTTGGGACAGATCAGCAGTCAACATTTACCATTCAAAATGTGAGATAGGTCAGCTGTCAACATTAATTACTTAACATTTGAGATTAAATGTTGACCATAAACCTGTCGCAAATTTTCAGTGATAAATGTTGGCCGCAGACGTGTCACACATTTTGAGCTATAAATATTTACCACAGACCTGTCTCTAAGATTGATAGACGTTGACCATGGAGCCGTCGTGAATTAAGTAATAAACTTTGACTGCGAACTTGCCTCAAATCTTCAGTGATGAATGTTGACCATGTATCTGTTGCAATTTGTGACTGAAAACAATGACCGCAGACCTGTCACAAATTTTGAGTGATAAATGTCCAAGGAGCAACATTTGTCACTTTACATTTGCAACAGTTCCGCAGTCAACATTTATCACTCAAAATTTGAAACAGGTGAGCAGTCAACATTTATCGCTTAACATTTGAGACAGGTCAAAGGTCAACATTTACCACTCAACATTTGAGACAGGTCAAAGGTCAACATTTATCACTCTAAATTTGCGACAGTTCAGCAGTCAACATTTATCACCCAAAATTTGCAACAGTTCAGCAGTGAATTTATCATTTAAAATGTTGACTGTGGAGCGGTCGCAAATTGAGTGATAAATTTGGACCCTGAACCTGTTGTAATTTTTGACTGGGGAAAATAAATAAATAAATTAAAAAAAGACTGGTGAACCTGTTGGAAATTGAGTGGTGAATTTTTATCTGTGGTCAACAATCACTTCACATTTGCAACAGTTTGGGAGTCAACATTCATCACAACTTTTGCAACTAGTCAGCGGTCAACATTTTTCACTCAAAGTAGATTTCACTAAAATGTTGCAAAATCAAAAATAGTTTTTGATGATGAAATTCTAAATGTTCCTAAAAAATTTAATTCATGAAAAATGTGAAACTTAAAATATTTTGTTTAGTAAATTGAAAATCTATATTCTATATTATTTTTTAGAAGAACTGTAAAGTTTTGTCTTGGTGTTTAAAGTTTACATTTACTTGACGATTGTTTTTCATGAAAAAATTCCCAATTTAAATTACAATAAATTACAATGTCTGAAAAAAATTAATTGACATAACGTCTACATTTATACAAACAAAGTTTGATGAGAACAATGCACAAAGTTTCATAAATAAATAGCACATTTTGTTGAAGACATTTTTGATTAAAATGTAAAGTTTAATATAAACATTTTTTATATCTAAATTGCATTTTTTAAATAACTTATTGAGAATTCCAAAAGGGAGCCAAACTCTCTTTGCAAACTTGTGTTTTGTAATATTACCCAGAAATGATTTCAAAGAGTCAACAAAAAGAGTCAATGCATGTTTTCAAAACATGACTTACAAAGCTGTGAAATCCACTTATTTAGTTACAAATGAACAAAATCAAACGGTATCACCAGCAGCAAACTATCACAGACTGAGAACAGTCACAAAACAGACAACCTTTAAAAGCATTATATACCAAGGCCAGTAGCTTCAAGCAACCTCTAAATGCAATTTAGCCAGCAGAAAGCAAACCTCCTGCACAGGCTAAAAACAATCCACTCTATTAGTCAACAAACATCTCTAAACTATTGTTGAATACAAAGTGATGCCAAAAGCTTTCTTTAATGTGTTACAGTGCATATAACAGAAACAATCTTAAAATGTTCGGCTATCTAGACAATGTGTAAGCTTGCATCAAGAGACCCCCGATCTACACTGCTGTTTTCATCTGTGTAACATGCAGATACAACCACAATAGCTATTCACAGCTTATTTTAATTTGTAATGTAGATGTTTAAATGTGTTATTTGGTTTTTAGTACTTCATATTGCAACAAAAATTAGTTGCGTTTTTTTTTTTTTTTTAAAACTTGTATCTTGACCAGTTGCACATTTTTGAGTTACAACAATGACTGTAAACCAGTTGCAAATTTAGTGAAGTGTTTACCGCAGAACAGTCACCAATTTTCAGTGATAAATGTTGACCCTATAGCTGCTGCAGTTTGTGACTGAAAATGACTAAACCTTTCACAAAAATTAGCAATAAAATGTTGACCGATTAATGTTGACCATGTATCTGTTGCAATTTGACTGAAAACAATGACTGTAATCCTGTCACAAATTTTGAGTGATAACTAATAACCGCAGACCTGTCACAAATGTAAAGTGATAAACGTTGCCCGCGGAGCAACATTTATCACTTTACATTTGCAACAAGTCAGTCAATTTATCACTTTACATTTGCAGCAAGTCAGCAGTCAACATTTATCACTTGCAACAGATGCAGTAATTTATTAGATACATAAATTGCGTATATTGATTAATATACAAATTTTCAATGAATAAATTGTACATTTGCATTCATGTTTTTTTTATTATCAAAGCACGATGTTTCAGGGAATCGTAAATGTTTAGTAAAATATTTATAAATAAATCGGCAATTTTAATGAAAATGTGGCTTTTGATAGTAAAAACATTTTGATTACATTATTTTATCAAAAATATTAAAGTCTGAAAATAAAAACTTGACAGCTATTTTTATATTAACACTTTTTGATGATAATGCACAACGTTTGATAAATTGCACATTTTGATGACAAAAAGATTTTTAATGAAAATGTAAAAGTTTAATATAAATATTTTTAATATCCTAATTGCATTTTTTGATTAGCTTAATGAGAATTCCATAAGGGAGCTAATTTGCAACAGTCAGGCACCAAAGCACACGCATGCATAAACTTTTTATTTTTTTGAAAACCTTAGTGATTTTTGTTTTACGTCTCAAATTATTTCATAGGCAGGAGAGTATTATAAGTTGCATATAAAAGAGGTCGGTGCTCTGTTATTATTCACAACAAAAAGTCAGTGCATGTTCTCAAAACATGACTTACAAACTGATTTGTTATGAAAGCTGAGAAATCCACTCATTTAGCTCCAACCAAACAAAAACACAAAAAATATCACCAGCAGCAAACAAGCCATCACAGGCCAGGAACATTCACACAAACAGCCAACCATTAAATGCAAAATGTAATCAATCACAACATTTTGAAAGCCTAGGCAGGCTTTCAGTATACACAGCAGAAACAAGAAAGCTGACAGGAAAAAAAGACAATTCAGTTAATAGAAAAGTATGTGACTCACGTTTGATGTGAGCAGCTGTTCGGTCTCCCTTTGCACTTGTTCCTGAGAAAGCAATCTTTTTTGTTAACAGCATCATTTGACATACAAATGCCCTTCACTCAGAGCATGTCATGCTATGAGCAGCACATCAAAAGCAGGTAGAGCTCCCAGCTTTTTTATTTGACATGCCAACCTTTAGCAGCACAAAACACAGCAGCAGGGCAGAAAGCTTGGTAGGAAGCAAACGAGCAGGCAAGCAGACGGAGAGGTAGGCCACAGATAGTGACTGACAACTGTCTGACTCACAAGTCACAAATCAAGTCTTAAAGTATAATCAAAACAAGCCAATTTAAATAAAATATGCGATTTCAAGCAACCTCGTGCAATAAAACCAACAGCAAGCAGACCTCCTGTACAGGCTAAAAACAATCAACATATCTCTAAACTATCATTGAATGCAAAGTGGATTCACTTCCAAAATGTGAAAAATCATCACCAGAAGCTCACAAATCATCCCAGACTGAGAACAGTCACTCAAACAGCCAACCATTAGATGCAAAATAGAACCAATCCTAACATTTCCATTACGCATTAAGGCCAGGAGTTTCCAGCAACCTCTTATGCAATTAAACCAGCAGCAAGCAAATCTCCTGTAAAGGCTAAAAACAATCAACTCTATTAGTCAACACATCTCCAAACTATCGTTGAATACAAAGTGGAATCAGTCCCAAAATTGCCAAAAGCCTCAGTATGCTTTCTACTTAAATGTGTTTCAGTGCATGCAAGAGAAACGATTAGTATTAGGCAATCTAGACAATATGTAAGATAGCATCAAGAGACCCACTTATCTGCACTGCTGTGTTCACTGTAACAGTCACAACAGCTATTCACAGTTTTGTGTGTGTACTTGTAATTTAGAGATGTTTAGAGGGGTTTATTTTTGGTCTTTTGTATTTTATATTGCAGCAAAAATACCTAATTAAAAGTACAATTCAATTAGTTTAAGTATTTTGACCTGTCGCAAATTATCAGTGAAAACAATGACCGTAAACCTGTCGCAAATGTGAAGTGATAAATGTTGACCGCGGAGCAACATTGATCACTTCACATTTGGGACAGGTTTACAGTCAACATTTATCAATCAATCTTTGAAACAGGTCCAGGGTCAACATTTATCAATCAATCTTTGAAACAAGTCCAGGGTCAACATTTATCAATCAATCTTTGAGACAGGTTCAGGGTCAACATTTACCATCAATGTTTTGGTGAAAATTTGAAGTTTGATGAATAAATTGTAAAATTTAAAAAAGGAGATTTAAAATTTTGATTAAGACATGATTTTGGTTGATAATACAATTTTTTGATGATTAAATTGTAAATTTGATGAAAATACAGCTCTTGATTTACGTCTTACATTTTGATGAAAGATTTTTTATGAATAACTTGTAAAGGATAAAATAGCAAATATTGAGGTAAATACAGCATTTGAAGTTGTTTGAGGAATATACATTATGATTTTGCACATTTTATTGAACTGTTTGACAAAATTGCACATTTTGGACAAAATCATTGTTGCTGGATAAACTGCAATTTTTGATTAGAAAACATTGAACGCGGACTTGCTGTAAACTCTGACATGGTTTACGTAATCATCAGTCAGTCAAAATAACCTAAGCAGAAAGCTCATTTAAAATTACATCGGGCTGCTGTGAGCAATTCAGCATCAGTCGGGTATGAAAGCAATTTCACACGTAGCTAAATTTCACAAACTTTATTTTGTGTATACGGTGCTCTGTTCTGTAATATTTACAACAAAAAGTCAATGCATGTTTTCAAAACATGACTTACAAACTGCTTTGTTATTAAAGCTGAGAAATCCACTCATTTAGCTCCAACCAAACAAAAACAAACTAGCAAAAAATATCATCAGCAGCAAACAAGCCATCACAGGCCAGGAACATTCACACAAACAGCCAACCATTAAATGCAAAATGTAAATCACAACATTTTGAAAGCCTAGGCAGGCTTTCAGTATACACAGCAGAAACAAGAAAGCTGACAGGAAAAAAAAAGACAATTCAGTTAATAGAAAAGTATGTGACTCACGTTTGATGTGAACAGCTGTTCGGTCTCCCTTTGCACTTGTTCCTGAGAAAGCAATCTTTTTTGTTAACAGCATCATTTGACATACAAATGCCCTTCACTCAGAGCATGTCATGCTATGAGCAGCACATCAAAAGCAGGTAGTGCTCCCAGCTTTTTTATTTGACATGCCAACCTTTAGCAGCACAAAACACAGCAGCAGGGCAGAAAGCTTGATAGGAAGCAAACAAGCCAGCAAGCAGACGGAGAGGTAGGCCACAGATAGTGACTGACAACTGTCTGACTCACAAGTCACAAATCAAGTCTTAAAGTATAATCAAAACAAGTCAATTTAAATAAAATATGCGATTTCAAGCAACCTCGTGCAATAAAACCAACAGCAAGCAGACCTCCTGTACAGGCTAAAAACCAATGCCAATGTGTAACAGTACACATAACAGAAACAATGTTAAAGTGTTCGGCAATATAGAGCTAGCACCAAGAGTCCTGTAGCTGTTTTCAAAACATGACTTACAAATTTATAAGTTATTAAAGCTAAGAAATGTACTTATTTAGCTGGAATCGAACAAAAAACAAAAAGCAAAAATCATCACCAGAAGCTCACAAACCATCCCAGACTGAGAACAGTCACTCAAACAGCCAACCATTAGATGCAAAATAGAACCAATCCTAAAATTTCCATTACGCATTAAGGCCAGGAGGTTCCAGCAACCTCTTGTGCAATTAAACCAGCAGCAAGAAAACCTCCTGCACAGGCTAAAAACAATCAACTCTATTAGTCAACACATCTCTCTAAACTATCATTACATGCAAAGGGGAATCACTTCCAAAATTGCCAAAAGCCTCAGTGGGCTTTCTTCTTTAATGTGTTACAGTGAACACAGCCACAATAGCTTTTCAGTTTCTTATGTGTAGTTTTAACGTAGACATGTTTATTTTTACTCTTCAATGGTTCATATTGCAGAATAAATAGTTTGTTTAAAGTATAATTCATGATTTTTTTTTAGTTAGAGTTTTATCTTCACTTGTCGCAAATGTTGAGTGATAAAGTAAACATTGACTGAGGACCTATGGCAATTTTTTGACTAAAAACAATGACTGTAAATGTGTTGCAAATTAAGTGATAAATATTGACCGCAGAACTATCACAAATTTTGAGTAATAACTGTTGACCGCAGAGCCGTCAGAAACTTTGAGTGATAAATATTAACCCTGCACCTGCCGCAAAGTTTGAATGATAAATGTTGACCGGAGCAACATTTATCACTCAAAATGTGAGACAGATCAGCATTCAACATTTATCACTCAAAATTTGAGACATGTCAGTCAACATTTGATGAAAATACATCTTTATTTAATTGCAAATTTTAATGAAAGTCAATGTTTGATGATTAATTGTAAATTCCAACAAAATAGTATTTTTCCTGATTAAATCGGACTTTATGAAAACATGTTTTTTGATAAATTGCAACTTTTGATTAAAACTTGACAATTTAGTCATCAAAAATTATTTAAAGTAATGATTTGACAGAAATAATGTAAATTTTGACAAAAGAAACAACTTGATTAATATGCAAAGTGTAATGAAAACCTGTTTGATATCTAAATCGCATTTTTAGATTAGCTATTTGAAAATTACACTAAAGAGCAATTTTGTAACAGTCAGGCACAAAAAGAGACATTTTATTTCTCTGCAAACTTTGAGTTTTGATATGTCCAAGACATTTATTCAAATAGGGAATGGAAATGGAAATTCAAATGCAAAAAGTAATCAATCTTTAACTATTTCATTACACATGAATGCCGGGAGTTTCAAGCAACCTCTCATGCAATTTAACAAGCAGCAAGCAAATCTCCTGTAAAGGTGAAAAACAATCAACTATTGGTCAACACATCTCCAAACTATTATTGAATACAAAGTGGAATCAGTCCCAAAATTGCCAAAAGCCTCAGTATGCTTTCTACTTAAATGTGTTTCAGTGCATGCAAGAGAAACGATTAGTATTAGGCAATCTAGACAATATGTAAGATAGCATCAAGAGACCCACTTATCTGCACTGCTGTGTTCACTGTAACAGTCACAACAGCTATTCACAGTTTTGTGTATGTACTTGTAATTTAGAGATGTTTAGATGGTTTATTTTTGGTCTTTTGTATTTTATATTGCAGCAAAAATAACTAATTTAAAGTACAATTCAGTCACTTTAAGTATTTTGACCTGTCGCAAATTTTCAGTGAAAACAATGACCGTAAACCTGTCGCAAATGTGAAGTGATAAATGTTGACCGCGGAGCAACATTGATCACTTCACATTTGGGACAGGTTTACAGTCAACATTTATCAATCAATCTTTGAAACAGGTCCAGGGTCAACATTTATCAATCAATCTTTGAAACAAGTCCAGGGTCAACATTTACCATCAATGTTTTGGTGAAAATTTGAAGTTTGAATAAATTGTAAAATTTAAAGAATAGATTTAAATTTCGATTAAAACATGATTTTGCTTGATAATACAATTATACAAATAATACAATCTGAGTCTTGTGGAATGAAATCACAAATTTTGACGCAAATGATTGATGTATCATAAATTTTGAAAGATTTTTATGAATAACTTTTAAAGAAAGCAAATTTTGAGGTAAATACGGCATTTGAAGTTCAAGGAATATAATATAATATATTAAATAAAATATGCGGTTTCAAGCAACCTCTCGTGCAATAAAACCAACAGCAAGC
The DNA here is from genome assembly GCF_947650265.1 of Symphodus melops. Taxonomy (NCBI): domain Eukaryota; kingdom Metazoa; phylum Chordata; class Actinopteri; order Labriformes; family Labridae; genus Symphodus; species Symphodus melops. Next base: position 12,466,013 of record NC_136713.1, on the reverse strand, counting down.
AGACCTCCTGTACACACTAAAAACAATCAACATATCTCTAAATTACCATTGAATGCAAAGTGGATTCACTTCCAACATGATCAAAAGCCTCGGTGGGCTTACTATGCCAATGTGTAACAGTACACATAACAGAAACAATGTTAAAGTATTAGGCAATAATAAACAGTGTAAGCTAGCACCAAGAGTCCTGTAGCTGCACTGCCATCTTCATCTGTGTAACAAACTTATGAGCACACTAGATAGTCACAGTTTTATATGTATACTTGTCATTCAGAGAATGTTTTCGCTCTTTGATAGTTTATATTGTAGCAGAAATAAAAGTACAATTCATAATTCATGCCATTGGTCCATTTCATTCAAGTTAAAAAAGAAACTTGTATCTTTAGTTAGTCAGTAAAGTATTAATCTTAATGTTGAGTTATATTGACAACATGGTTAATCATATTAAATCACCTCAGTTTATATTACACACTTGTAAAAAGTGGGAATGGGTTTGATCGCTGTTCCAAGTGTTGTAAAGTACTTTGGTAAAAGTAAAACGATTTGACGGAGAACTTCAATGAAAATATTCAATACAACAACAGAGTTGAAGAGGATGTGTTATAAATGTCGTGCACAGTTTCATCAGTAAAGTAAAGTCAAGCGTGAAGCCCGGTTATCTTTTAAGAAGTTACAGCTAAGTTCCCACAGTTTTAAGATAAAATATCTTTTACAACAACATACTGTTAAAGCAATCCAATCAGTGCCATATCAAAAATGTACAAGTATACAATCACTATAACCAAATTTACAAATGAGAATATGACTATGGATCAAACAGTAACTGTGGTCCTGAAACTGAGCTTGTTACTGAAATAGGTACATTTGTTTATTCATATTTTCATTCTAATTTTACTCAATGCCGATAAGTGGAGGCAACAGTTGCCGGTTTACTTAATTCCTCTTTACTATTCTTCCATATTTAAAAAGGTACAGCAGTTGGAGGCACCACTGGGATGTTTGGCTGGAGGAGAATCCTTAAGCTGAAGTGGAAACTTCTCGTCTAGCATCCCTCAAACTCCCCCGGCTGATGAGAAAGGAGCTCAGAGCAGTGATTGAGGCATTCTTCAGAGACACATCGGCACCTTGTATCCTGAAGTGAGTAGAAGTGACTACTAGGGAGCAGCAGTAAACTATTGAAGTCTACGAAACCCCTTGTTTTACTGCTTAGGCTAACTTCTCTGATGAAATGCGATCTGATACAGATTTAAGGACCAGCCAAAGAATATGTAACTGGTAAGACTAGCAGTCATTATAAAGTACCTCGAACAGGAACAACTGAGGATGATGTCTGAGGACGAGGGAATGTCAGGTCTCCTAATGTTCAGGACATAACGGACAAAGTCAACATAAAAATGAGTGAATAGGAAGACCTTCTAGACCAGTGAGATATAATGACAAAAAGAAAACTATGCATGAACATGAATGTTCCTGCAAAGTCAAAGAATATGCCTTTAGCGGCCCCTAATGGCAACATGTCGCGCAAAGACTTTAAGATATCTGGACAAATAGGTAAGCCGGGGCAAAAAGATTGGTTAACCTTCTCGAGCCTTGCCAGACCGACTGAAAGTGGATTCTACCTGAAATTATGACCCAGCATTATTTAGACCCTTCATGCGTACTGGTCTGCAGAATGACAATATTAAGAGCGACCTACAGACCAGTCAAGTGACGTTCCTGTGGAAAAGAAAAACACCACCTAGCAAAGAACAGGTCTGTTGTGCTATAGGTATGGAAAGAGAGCCACTTACCTGATGTGCCATGAAGAGATGTTGCTGTGGTGGTGGTGTGATGGTCTGCAGGATATTTTCTTGGCACACATTGGGCCCATGTGTACCAGTTGAGCATCGTTTAAAGACCACAGCCTACCTGAGTATTGTTGCTGACCATGACCATCCATCTCCATCAATTTACTCCTTCTCGACAATGGTGATTATGAATACGTTGTTTTCATTGACCATTTCACATGCTTTGCAGAAGCTCAAACAGCCTACCTGAGTATTGTTGCTGACCATGACCGTCCGTTGATAATCTGGGAGGTGAGTTTGAAAACAAACTGTCCCCACAACTGCAAAAGTACTGTGGAGTTGCAGAGTTGAGAACTACAACGTAACAGCATCAAGGAAATGGCCAGGTAGAAAGACTGAACCGAAAGTCTTCTGGAAAGACTCCAGACGTTAAAGACACACAGAGAAAAGACTAACTGGAAAGATTCTCGAATGAAACTGACCTATGCACTTACTGAGAATCTACTGGATTCTATGTCATATGAACGCTCCCCAAGGTTGACATGTTCACCTTCAGTTCAGACCAGAGAGATGGTAATATTCAAAACTACATGGAAAAGTGGGCATTGGCAAGAGAAAATGCCAACAAAGCTGCAAAGAGATGTAAGAGACATTTTGACAGTGAGGTGAGAAGCTCAGTATTACAGCCTGGTAACGTTTTAGTCAGGAACTTGACTCCTGGTGACCCTGGCAAACTGAGCAAACACTGGAAGTACATTATCTACACAGTTGTGCGCAGAGTGGGTGAAGACAGCCCTGAAAAAGGAAAAGATTTTACACTGTAATCATCTCCTCCGATGGGTTACTACCATTGGATACTTACGTTTAGCTACAAACTAGAAGGAAGAAGTTCAGGAAGCAGAATAATCAGTTGAAGAGGGGGATGAAGATGATTACTTTCCTGTGCCACTTCAGCAGATTGAACTACACATACCCGAGACACACCACACCACACAGCCAGAGGAAAACTTACCAGAGTTGGAGGAAGTACAAGACCCTACAAATCAACTGCATTGATGATGGAGGATGCTGTCCCCTACTCTTTTCTAGGTGGTTCCAGAAATGATGAGCTAATGCAGCTGAGACAACACCACAGACGACTTCAGGTTTTCAGGTATGATAAACTTGGTTCACTTACCTGATAGAATCTGAGAACACTGCACAGCCATACCACTTTTGGCAGTAAGAGGCATGCAAAGTAGAAACACTGCTCACCTATACAGATAGTTATTGGTGAGCAGTGTTAGTTAAAGGAAAAGATTTTACACTAAATCATCTCCTCCGATGGGATATCTATCATTGGATACTTACATTTAGCCACAAACTAGAAGGAAGAAGTTCATGAAGCAGAATAATCAGTTGAAGAGGGTGGTGAAGATAACTTTCCTGTGCCACTTCTGCAGATCGAACCACACTCACCCGAGACGGTGTCCACACCACACAGCCAGAGGAAAACTTACCAGAGTTGGAGGAAGTACAAGACCCTACAAATCAACTGCATTGATGATGTGGAGGATGCTGTCCCCTCACCTTTTCCAGATGTTTCCAGAAATGATGAGCGAATGCAGCCGAGACAACAACACCGCAGACGACTTCAGGTTTTCAGGTATGATAGACTTGGTTCACTTACCTGTTAGAATCTGAGAACACTGCACAGCCATACCACTTTTGGCAGTAAGAGGCGTGCATAGTAGAAACACTGCTCACCTATACAGATAGTTTGTCTGGGTATGGAGTAGTTCTAAAACAGAGCATGTTACTAATTTTGTGAAATATGGGCATTTGTTTTTTAAAACTGCATACTAATGTAAAGTGTCTCCACTCAACAGTCTTGTGTTTTCTTTATTCATCTGTACTACTATTCTTTCCTATCTAAAAGGTACAACACCAGCAACAAGGAGAATGAGGAAGCAAATCATCAATCAAGAGAAACATTTGCAAAAGAATACAGAGAAGGTAGGAGGGATGGACGATACCCTCCATTTATGATTGTTTTTAAATGTTGACAAAATTAAAATTGAAGTATATATATATTTTATTTTTTATTTTATTTTTTTATGTTGTGTCACGAAATTTTGAAATGTAATTTATCTTTTTTTATATAAAGACATTTTAAGTGCTCTGTTTTTTCTTTATAAATTGTTCCGCTGATAATTACAGACACTAAAAGCAACCAAGTATGTATGAAGGACAAACTGTTATTTAACAGTGTCGTATTCAAGAAAAACAAATGCCCCCATGGCCTCGTAAGTTTAGCAAACCATGCAAGAGGAAATTGTCCAGCAGCTAGCAGCCTTTGTCCACATGCTGCAATCAACCCCACATGCTGCAAGAAGCTGTTCAGGAGCTCACAAGAAACTCATGCAACATAAAAAGACAAGTAAAAACAAGTATAAACCAACAAATCAAGAAGAAAACCAACAGCAAGCCGACCTCAGCACAAGACCAGCAAACAGGTATGCAAAATAAGTTAAGAAACATTTAAAAGCCTCAGTGAGATTTCTTTCTCCATGCAGCAGAACAGCTAACTAGCTTATAGCAACACCTCCAAATCATCAAGAACAAAGCCAGCAGTTACATATGCCAACAAACAGCAGCAGACAGGTTTAGCAAAGAAAATTGGACAGAGGAGATAGAAACAGAAAAAAAAAAAAACTAAAAATGTGACTTACGGTACTTTTGGTAGTTTTTTCATGGCCACATGGTGCTCAGTTCCTGTTGAGACCAGTTTAAGAAAGTTAGTAATCAAAAAGAATGCTAGGACTGAGAGAAAACTTGATTAATTTCAACTTACATTTTAAAGTAAATTTCTTCCATGGCAGCAAAGTATTCATATCACGTGCCGTACCCGCTTCAATTGTTCCTTTGAAAACAGTTTTCAAAAAGTTAGCAGTCAGGAAGCAAAAAAGCTAACAAGCATGCTGAGAGACAAACAATTGACAAACAAAAAAGTATTTGACTTACTCTTTGAAGGCTTAATCTTTTCTGTAACGGTATCAACGTGTTCATGTGTTAAAGTAAAGCTCCACTGCAGTTTTCACATTGAATTCTTGGGTTTTGAGAGCTTTTCCCTCCATTTTAGCCAACAATGCTAGCTACTGCTATTAGCCACTGCAGAAAACTAATTTTAAAGCATATTTTTTTGGTTTGCTCACTTTCTGTAGTTGGTAGTGAGAAATAAGTTTAAAGGCTTTATAATGAAATTCTTGAAAGAACTATTTCATTAGCATTTTTTTATAAGTTTGAAAAAACCACTTGGTTTTTCCCTCAGGACTCAATGTGTGACCGCTCCGACGGCTTCACTGCAGTCAACTGACTTGTGGGGTAAAAAACGCAAAGGTGTAGTCAATAATGGCTAACGAGAGGGTGTGGCGAGGCCATGCTAGTGGCGTGCTAGTGGTCCAGCAGGAGGCACACAAGCTGGCTACAGCCCAAACGCGGAAAAAAAGGTAATTCTCATTATTTGCCGACGTTCATTTGAACGTCATTGTGTTGATTACATTTATTTAAGCGTAGTTTTGCCTGGCTAATCCATTAGTGACAAGCCGAGGGGGAGGGGCTTGTCACCTTTTGTGTTTGTTTATGTCTCCTTTCAGCTATTCAGCCAAAGTGGATACTGTTATCGCTGTCTTTTACTTAATGAGTGAAGTCAGAAAAATTGTTCTTCGCAGACTTCGTTGTCTGCGGACATCTGAATTTCTGTAAATAATAATTGGCTGTCACATCTAAGTATCAAGCAAATATGTTGCGAAGTTGAATATTTTGAACTCACGCAAAGCCGTGAGGAGCGCTTTCGAGGTATTGTTCTTTTCATTTTGAAACATTAGAACTGCTCTAAATCAACTTCGTCACTTCTGGCACAACCACGATATGAACAGTCAACCTCTTGTTATGGTGTCTTCGCTTGTAAACACTACGCCATTGCTGCTTTGCTTGCTAGTTTCAAGGCTTTGTCCTTTCAGGACTCCAAGATAGTTTAAAAATTTCTCCAGTGGGAGAAACCCAGATCATGTCAGGAGAAGTCCATCGGGTATCGATCCATCAACCTCTTGGTTTGAAGTCAACTGTGTTAACCACTACACTACCACCCCACTTGATCTGTGTGCTTGTTTGGAGCCTTTGACATTTCCATTTTGTATTTGAGGTAGTTCAAAGTACGTATTCTGTAATAAGACTAACCCTAGATTTGTTTTGGGGGATTGATTGGGAATTGATCCTTCAACCACTTGGATTGAAGTCAATTGACAAAACCACTTCTCCATAGACATACTAAAGTCTTATTGGTCATAAAGGATTTGTCCTTTTCTTGTGACAGCATGATTAGTTGAAAACCATTGTTGGCCTCCTTATTAAAATTATATTAGTACAAATTAAAATCTTTTCCACTGCAGTAAAGCCAGATTTTGTTTGAATTGGTTAAACATGATTCGATACCTCAATCTCACGGACTGGAGTCAAGTTTCTTAAGCGCTACACCACCCTTTTCCTTCAGGAACATTAGGATAGTTAAAAATCTTTACTGGTTTAGGTCAAACGGGATTCAATCCCTCAACCTCATGGACTGGAGTCAAGTTTCTTAACCACTGCACCACCCTGGGCCTTGCTCTCTATGCTAGTTTAGGGATTTTGTGCTTTCAATTTCAGGACATTAGGATCGTTAAAAGACTTTCCCAGTTTAGGTCAAATGGGATTCAATCCCTCAACCTCATGGACTGGAGTCAAGTTTCTTAACCACTGCACCACCCTGGTCCTTAATCTGGTTGCTAGTTTAGGGATTTTGTGCTTTCAATTTCAGGACATTAGGATAGTTAAAACACCTCTCCAGGTTAGGTGGAATGGGATTCAATCCTTCAATCTCATAGATTGGAGTCACCAACTTCACCACCATTTGACCATCAATGCTCTTTCGTTTGGGGGCTTTGACCTTTCCATTTTAGGACTCAAGGTAGTTCAAAATCTTTTCTGTTGGGAAAAATACAGGTTAGGTCAGGACAGGTGGAACGGGATTCAATCCCTCAAGCTTTTGAATTAGAGACAAGTTCTTTAACCACTACACCACCACATTCCTTGTATTGCATTGCTCGTTTAGGAATTTTGTGCTTTCAATATCAGGACATTGGGCTTGTTAAAAGACTTTTCCAGGTTAGGTCAGGACAGGTCATACGGGGTTCAAGCCCTCATTCACTTGGATTGGTGTCAAGTTTCTTAACCACTACACCACCACCTGACTTTCTTAGTCCTCTCGTTTGGGGGCTTTGACCTTTCCATTTTAGGATTTAAGTTAGTTCAAAATCTTTTCCATTGGGAAAAATCCAGATCAAGTCTTAAAGTATCCAATGGGAGTCAATCACTCAACCTCTTGGATTGGAGTCCAGTTTCTTAACCACTCAGCCACCCTGTTGTTTGTATTGGGATTTTGTGCTTTCAATTTCAGGACATTGGGATAGTTTAAAAACCTTACATTGGTATAAATCCAGATGAAGTCAGGCTAGGACGATCGGGATTCAGTCCCTCAATTGGAGTCAACACACTCACTCACACACACACACATGCACACACACCACCTTCCTCCTTTTCCCACAGACAATCACACACCATATGGCAGCATGTCGGCTGAGATGAAAACATCTGGCAGCTTTCTATGTTCACATGGGCTCAAATTCTTGGAATGTATGTAGCTCCATGGTCGAGGCATGATGGGAGAAAAAAACCCAAGGCATCCACAGTGAACATCACGTTTTCCCTTCAGTACCCAATGCAGCTGCTCAACTTGGTGCAGGAGAAACAGTCTGACTCATTTTCATGGCTTCTTAAACCTCTGGGGAAAAAAACTTTGTGCTATTAATACGGCTGCATACTACTCTTTATTATGGTTGTATTTCATGCTACAGTCTTCATTATTACTGTGATTACATACCTCAAATTACACAAGGGAGTAATGTACATGCAAGGAGAAACTGTCAAACTCTTCATCCTTTTAAGGACACGTCTTGCTCCCTTGCTGTGCCCGAGAAATGTCCAGGAGTGCATTGAAATAAGTGACACACAGTCTAATGCATTATTATATATTTAATGAATCAAATAAGGATTAATATTTTTAGTTTCAAGATTTTTAATTTGAAATTGTAAACTAGTTTGACATCTTCGGGAATACTCAGACAAAAAACAATCAGTTAAAAGTTGTGGTCTTATGCAGGATGACGCATACTATGAGTGGGAGGGGCTAAGAAAAAAGGCCTGTTTATCTGCCTCTTAGTGGAAAAGGAGAAAATATATTCAGTTTTCTTCAAGGCATTAGATGTGACAGTTTAAGTGTTCAAACTTGCCTTTAGAGGAGTATTTCCAACTGCATTATCACTTTTATTCAGCAAAACACATTGACAGTTTGAAGGGCTCGAACCACCGCATATACAAGGCACCATTTACTTTGGGTGGAGTGTTAATTCTGAAACAAACATCCAGAATTTGCACGATCATAAAATAATAGCCCCATCTCTCACAATAAACAACAAGGTCAAACGACAATCAGACCATGGCTGTTTTTGAAGTGTGTCTCCATGCATTGACTCTGTTGATTTAGTTTCATTCAGAAATGAGGCTGAGCTGTTTCAGTCAGAGTGGAGTAAGGAGACGTATTAATTGCTGTTTCAAGGTTTTAAACTGGAGACGGCAGAGTTATCGGGGCCGCATCGGCTCCATGCCAGAAAAACAGACCCGGGCATCGTCAGCAATCCATGCGGCTGCTCCAGTGACAGGGGTGGCGTTTTTCTGCAAACAAATAAAGCACACTCTCTCTCTCTCTGCAAACCTACAAACAAACAAGACTGAGAAATCACATAACCGTAAATAAATCAGAAACAGGGGAGACGTCGTCCCAAGAGTTGGGAAAGTGCCTGGAATAATTCTGTGCCATATATTGTCATTGTTATTCATCATGATCAAAGCCAAGTCACCAGAATTCATTATGAAACTAAAATGTGTGGTGCCCTTATTAAAAATGCCTCCAAAGGCAGGAGCAGCCACACAAACCCCCGTCACTTTTTAATTGATTCTACATGTGAACCTCCAGTCGGGATTCCTTTTTCTACTTTGACAGGCTTTGTGAGTAATGACCATTGGTGTCATGAGTGTGGTTCGATAGTCTTAATCTTCATCACGGTATTGTTTCTGATTATATTTACACGCCACCATGTCAGAGAGCACAACAAACTTCTCTGCTTGGAAATGATGCCCTTCATCTTTACTTTTTATAAAAGGTGGGGGGCAAAGGTCGGGTTGATTTGGTTCAACACAGGTCTGGTTATTGAATGCTTGATTTCGCATGATGAGGACAAATGTGTCTGCTTGTAAAGGACCACGCAATAAGAAAATAAATATATTTACAAATAAAGAACATCTCTTAAATAAATACCAAACTAGTATACAGGAAGTACAGCTGTGTCCCAATGAATGTCAGAACATGTCGTTTTTTAGCTAGCAGTGCAAAAGCTAGCAGCTAGCAGCAAACACTTTGGTTGCAACCCGTCCAACTTGGTCCAAAACACTCTGGAAGATGTTCCTCTTACAGATGGTCTAGAGTTGGCACAGAAGAGCCGAAGCGTTAAACTTGACCCCGTACCCAAACCCGGCATAAAGAGGTGCCATGATTGTGGTGTTAAAGGTGTGGAGGTGGGTCAGGCTGTCAGCGGAGACTCTGTAAAATGACACAGTTCCAGCAGGACAGTCCACGTAGACTCCCACTCTGTGCGAGACGGAGGAGGAGAGATGAGTGTTGTGCTGTTGTCGTGCCAGGCGTTGTATCCTCCGTCAGTGCAGGTCAGACTCCAGGACTGATCGTTCCCTCCAAACTTAGAGCCATCGCTGTCTCCTTTTTTTGCAATGCCTCTGTAACTCACTGCGATGTAAACCTTTCCATCCCACTCGACCTCCCAGTAACAGCGACCAGTCAAAGGCATCAACAAAGCAGGAACAACACTGTCCACCAGATGGCACCTCTTCTCCAACAACGTTAAAGCTGGCAGACACGAATGAACCACATCTGCAACTCTAAGAAAGAAAGAAAAAACACATATGCAATTATGGTCACATTGATTTAAAGTATTTGAAATAGGTGATACATTCAGGTACACATACTTGCCTTTTTCTCGGACATAATCACCTTTTTACAAGGTGTCAATAAAAACACCTTGTGAAAAGGTCCTCTGCTGACCAGGACTTGTAAGAACAAAACTGGCCACAAGATGGTGCTGTTTCTCCAACATGAGTTCTGGCAGAAAAAAACCCCCCTCTTACCTCTGTTAAAAAAAACAAAAAACATACCATAGTCCCATGAAATGAAACACAAATATGTGTTTTAGCATGCAAGTTAAATAAAAACTCTTAAGTAGTCACAATACTCTAGTAGCACTTTCTTTAATGAACAATCACAGTTACAGTTTAAAATGTTACAATAATAAGTTCCACTGTTACTCTACTGGATAATGTAAATATAATTTAAACAGAGAATAATCGTGACACTTTTGTCACGTATCATAGAAGAAGTCAGCCGAGAGAAATCTTTACAGCATCATGTCACAGGTATGGCGAGTCAAAACATCCAGGACAAAGAATAGCTATATATACAAATCAAACCAAAGAAAAACATGCAGAAAAAAAACATGCATAACAGATAGCTGAACATAGTTCAGAGTATTGGATGTGTCATAAGCACAATGCCATGAAGAGGCATTACTTTGGGCCCACGCTCAGGTGCCACACTGACACACAGTGCCAGGAGGCCAGAACGAAGGCGCTTCTTCAATGTACTAAAAGGTTCTCCCATCGACGGCACGTGCTATTGTACAGTTATTCATGATCGGTACAATGGGACACGTTGGACTGGAAAAGAACCTGTGGGCTTTGTGTAGCTGGCTTGTGATGAACTGTATGAAGAGCTTTACTCAAATCCCCTGGTGGCCACTTTTACATCGAAATCCTCCTGCTCACATTTCATCAAGAACTTTAGAAGTCAAATACTGATTTAAATATCTAAAATTCTGCAGGGTTGTCTACTTGACATTACTACTCCAGAAAGTGTTGTTTGTCGTTATAATTCTTTATCTTCTTCATTTCATGGATATTTTGTCGTCTCTATAGACGTCAAATTTGAGCTAAACTCTAAGCAGAGTTTTCGACTGGGAAACTGTATGTTTTCATGGCTCTACGGAGACTTCATCTTGTTATGCACAATCAGAATCAGAAAATTAGCAGGAAGTGCTCAGGTAGATTGTTCTGTATCATGTATCATGGCCATCATGGGATTCAGGATATATCTGGGTTTAACACTTAGTAAACACGGTTGGGGTCTGTCCAATTTATTTTATGATTCTTTAATGATTAAAAAACTTTTTCTATTATTTTAATAGTTCAGTTGAAGCGTCTTTAATCGGACATTAAAGGTGCACTCTGGAGTTTTGGCAGAGAAATGAGAAAGTTGGAGATCCTGTGATGTTCAGAACTTTTTACACAAACTGTCCTCAGAGGAAAATCTGGTCCCTGGAACTGTTTGAGGATAAAATGCTATGAGTGGGGGGGGTCAGCTGGCAGACGTTTTGTATTCATTCAGAAAATATCACATAAAATGAATTTGTTTCTCCAACTGTCAAATTTGACTACCAAATCTACAAAGTGCACCTTTAACTTCCTGAGCAGCGAGAGGACCCCGACCTCTGTGAACTCGTGAACGTGTGATTTCATTAAAGCCCCTGTAAAAACATAAGCCAGCTTCAAACCCAAAAAGCGCAGATGAAAGAGGCTGTGCTACCTAAACTAAGTAGGCAGACAGCTCCCTTTGTTCTATAACAAACGTGAAATTATTGTCTCAAAACAACTTCCACAAGATTCAAAGTGGGAACACCTCGATTGGAATGGAGCCGTCGTCGATGCACGTCCTCATTTAGCAACAAAACAGCAAGAGTGTTTGGTAAATACAGATCAACAAGTCCATGTACTGTATATAACACCAGCGACTTAGTTAATGATACAATTTGTATCAAACAAGGTTTTCTCTGTCTAGCATGGATTCAGCTGGGATCTGCTACAGACGACACGAGACGCTGCTCAACGAAAGCACAGCAAGGTAATCAGTTAAATATATTTACATATTTATACGAGTTTTATCGACTCATCATGTTGTGATGTTCTCCGTCTGTAGCAGATACCAGCGATGACCCAGAATAAAGGGCCAGAGAGAGAGAGAGAGAGAGAGAGAGAGAAAGAGAGAGAGAGATGTCCCTTACTAAAACTAAGGTACACACGACAGGGTCACCCATCTCTACAGCTACAACTCTGACCAATACTGACGTCCTCTTCAACAAGACGGCCATCTTTCAACCAGCACACACAAACAGATAAATATAGTACACAGTCAAGTCGTAATTTGAAAACAGCATGTTATGACGGAGTACCACGAGGTTATTGACTGCAAAAAAAAAAAAAAAAAAAAAGTCGACTCTTAAAAGTCCTCAACTCTGATTCTTTTTGATGCCACCTGATTGAAAACGGTTTTATTTTGATAGACTGGAAAAGGAGCGGCGTTTTTGAACACTACGGATCACGTTTGGAGAAAAAGTAGCCCAGTGGCGTCTTCACTGGAGAAATTACTTGGCAATGTTTCGCAACTAGAGATGAAGAAATGACCCTCGAGGTCTTTTTTTTTAAACAGGTGTCACTGTCAAAATCTGGTCTTGTGTGAAGGTATGAAGAAGATGCCAACAAAAAAAAAAGTGCAGTTTGAATTTTATGCACGAGTTCTTCATCTAAGAAGCGTCGATTGATGTCCTGAATAAATAACTAATCTGTAGGCAGTGACTTGAGTTGGATTTAGGTTCTGTATTGTCTCATTAATGCCATCAGAATTAAAAAAAAACTTTTAGGCAACCCGGCGCGCTTCCAACTTTTCAAAAAGGCAAGTTCCAGTTTGTATAGTCAAACTCAAGCTGTTTTCTTATTTGTGATGATTGTTTCTTTTTGTGTGTGTGTTTTGTCAGTATCGTGTTTGGGCTTTCTCCGTGAGGATGGCTGCCGCGAGCTGCTGGGCGTCGGTGACGTGGGGGCTCCTTGCCATCACCCGGCTCACCAGCTCCGAGGGGAAGATGTTACACAGGTTCACGTACACCTTCTCCCTCACGTCCTCGTAGCGGCTGTGCGCGGAGGATTCCGGGTGCATGTAGGAGGGCTGGGCGTGCGAGGGCACGGACAGGTGAGAGCTGTACGGGGTGCTCGCCGGGTGAGGAGGAGGAGGGTGAGACGGGTGGTTCAGGTAATGTGACGGGGATGGGTGAAGGGCCGGGTGAGAGGAGTGGTGGGGGGCGTAGCCGTCCTGCGCCCAGGGAGGGGAATGCCAGGAAGACTGGCGTGTGTCAGGTAGGCTCTGATAGGCCGATTGCTCGTATCTGGATGGGGGTAACGGAGGCTGCCTGTAGTACGAATCCCACCCGGGGAGAGCTTTTGCGCGGTGGTGATGCTGCGACGCGGAGAGGTGCTCATACAGGTGCGAGTCTGACACGCTCTCTGCTCGGGTGGGGGCCAGGCAGCGGCCAAGGGGAGAGCCAGGGGGGTGAGGGTTCGACTGGGGCAGGGAGTGGTAGTCACCTGGGCAGCTGGAGCGTGCAGCCAGCTGCTGGTGCTGGAGATGAGGGGGCAAGGGGTAGAGGGGGCGCTTTGGGGGGGCTTCAGGTGGAGGCTGATCGTGAGAGCAGGTCTGCACGCGTGCTACGCTCAGGTGGTAGCTGTGGACCGCAGGATTAGACGCGTGGCTGTGCTGGATTGTCGTGTACTCAGCAGGGTGGAGTCCACAGAGTTCCTGGTTCGACGCCGGGTGGTGCGGATAGAGTCGACTGTGAGGGTTGGTGAAATGCATACCGTCTTCCAGTAAGGCGTCAGGGGGACACCCGGGGCACGGCCGCTCGCCGTACGAGTCGCAGCTGCTGCCGCAACTCACGCTGCTCTCGCTCCCACATTCGGATCCCGTTGAGCCCAGCGAGCCCAGCCGCAGGTCTGTGTCGTTGGGGAAGCGACAGTCCGGGCTCCGCCTGGAGGAGAGGCTCAGGCCAGAGTAGGCACGCGTTACAGAGTAGTAGCTTAAATCTGGAGACTCACAGTGAGGGTAAAGATCGTGGCCTGGCGCTGGGAGAGCATGAGGAGCGGCCGCTCTGGGCTGCTGCTCTTGCGGGAGGCTCAGAGCGGATGGAGGAGCAGGCGACATGGTCAAACCCCCGCTGCTGCCGTACAGGCCGCTCTTCTGGCTCTCCAGACGACTTTTCGCAAGCAGCTTCTCCTCGGCGTCGCCGTAGGACAGAGCGCGGATGCTCGGGTCGGACTGTCTTTTCGGGGCTCCTTTCTTCGCCTCAATGCTGCCAGCCGGCACGCTGTGGCTCTTCACCAGGCCGGAGTCCAGCTGGTGCTTTGTAGTGACGCAGGTCTTGGCGCTGGCACGGAGCTCGTCAGCCACAGCGCGCTGAGGCTGAGCCCCTCTCTCAGGGTGGTAGTATTTACATTTGTGGCCGTAAGTGCACTTCTTTCCTGGAGTAAAGACAGAAAGGTGACGAAATAGTTCAGAAGCAGAAGCAACTATGCTCAAACTATTCAAATCAGTGAGTTTATTTTTTGAAAAGGTTAAAAAGGTCCAGCCTCCATATTTTACTTCATGCACTCAGTGCCAGGTCAGGGTTCACTTTGCATGAATGAATGAATGCGGCTCTGCTCAGCGGCCTTCAGCTTGACTGTATCGTCTCGTGTCTCTCCTCGAGCTCTAGATTCTCTGTGGGGGTTTTAGTCAGGGAGGTTAAGAGCACTTCATGTTGACAAGCGTCATTTAGAGGTGGATTTCCTTTTCAAGCAGGACTTAACACCTGCACACAGGGACCTGATTTCTCACCATGGTATCACTGTGCTTGATTGACCAGCTGACTGAATCTCTGAGTGTGTTCAAGAGGAAGTTGAGAGACACCAGATGTGTGTTGGTGTTTGTGTTCTCACCGTATGGACAAGGCTGTTTCTTCTGCTCGGGCATGATGGGCCTTTTCCTCAGGAAGTTGTCTAAGCTGGGGCCGTGACGACCCAGAGGGTCATCTGGGGGCATGAACCTGAAAAGGAAGGACACGATAGTTACAGGACTCAGAGAGCGTGACATTAGTTTTTCTATTAAAGGGGACATATCATCCCCTTTTTTCACCTTTTCAAACAGTCCACCTGTGCTCTAAATGAAACATCTGTGTGTCTGTCCTGTGGTCCAGATGAACATGAATCAAGCAGCAGAGGAGGTTTGTGACCCTGCAGAAACCAGCTCTCTGAACGCTCCGTTTTGGTGTGTGCGTCTCTTTAAATGCAATAAGCCCCGCCCCCTGAGTTTACCCAGTAGACATCGCTCCTCTGCAGTGAGAATAAAAATGGCGGACCTGCACAAAAGTTTTACTCTAGGCTGGAGGTGGAGTCCATGGGAGGAGATACCAGGGGAGGAGAGGGAGTTTTCTTAACAGTTTCCGACTTGTGATGTCACAAACTGAGAAAATATTAAAACTGAGCCTTTTTCTGCATTTTCACATGTTGTGGGTCAATAGACACTCAGGTTACCCAAATAAATTCAAAAACTCAAAATGTCCCCTTAAAGTCCGAGTGATGTCAGCTGCTGCTGCATTTATATATATATATATATATATCATGATATCTAAAATCTAACATCATGATGTAAAATGATTTCAGAAAGCCGAATTATACGATGTAACTTTAAAGTCATCCACTAAATTTCACTTACACACACACACACACACACACACACACACACACACACACTTACTTGTCATTGACAAACGAGTACATGAGCAGCCGCTCGTCGATGAACTTCTTCCACTCGGGCTTCTCGTTGGCGAGGTCTCTGTAGTTGTCATTGGAGACGATGATTCCGTCCGACTCGTAGGCCAGCTTGACGATGAAGCGGTCGTCGTAGCAAACCACGCGGCGACCTTGGACGCGCCGGGAAGGAGTGAAGACGAGGATCTTCTCCTTCTCCAGGCGACGCAGGATCTCCTGATCTGTGGAGGAGGACGTTAAAGGTTTACGCTGACGAAGGCGCGTTTAAAGGATTTGATCACCTCTGCGTTTGTGAGAGTCACCTGTTATCGGGGCGTCGGGGCGAGACTGCTCCTTCCTCCATGCTGGGACAAACACTGTGATGTCATGGTGACCTCGCTCCAGGAACCAATCGACTGCAAGCTGGATGCCCTGACAGGAAAACACTTCCTTGTTGCCATGGCTACAGGAGGACGTAGAAGCAGGAGGTGATTGTTTAATCTTTTTTGCATGCAAGTAATAAAGAATATGTGACAAACAGAATCCACTGTGAAATGATGACAATGATTTAAGATGATTATTCAGGTCAATTCTGATGATATTTTAAAATGCTTTTTTAACTTAAAAACTGTACTTCTTAAACGCTTAAAGGTAACCATGGTAACTGATTTTCAACACATCCAAGTCATCCTGTTTTGTGTTAATCGCGCACAAAACGTACTGAAAACAAATAATGTAGAAACATCATCAACAAACAAAAGTGATTTTAACTGGATTTCATGTTTTAAGTGTTTTTTGAATCTTTGCTACAAGACTGGATTGCATTCGGTTTAAATAGCGGCTAAAAGGTCGCGTACCTCATGGCGACGTTGCTGCCGTCCACCACGACGGGCCGCAGGTTGTCCTGGTCACACAGAGTCTCGGACAGACACGGCGAGTCTGCTCTCTGGCTGTCGGGCAGGTCGGAGCACCCACAGGAGGAAGAGGTGGATGACGAGGAGGACGTGGAGGCTAACGAGGCGGTCGGCTGCTCGCTGTCCGACTTGGTGCCCAGTTTGACCAGCTCTCCCAGTATGTCATTGATGAGGGTGTCTGGGCCCAGCTTGGACAGTACCAGCCGCACCGTCTCCTCGGAGTAGCCCAGCTTCAGGGCAAAGTCCAGCTTCGCCTGGTACTCCTTCCCGCCACCTGATTCAGGAGCTGGCTCTGCTGCAGCGGGGTCGCATGGAGGCTCAGGTGAGGTGGACCGGACAGGTGTGTCAGGGTCATGATCTGATGAGGGCTCAGATGGGGGCTCAGGAGGACCCTCGGTGCCTAAGTCTACACACTGGGTCCGACAGAGCGGCTGGTGGGTGTTCTTACTGAGGGTTAACCCCGCCTCTCCTCCATCGGGGTCGAGTGAAGATGGCGCCGACTCGATCTCAGCATCCGACCCGGCTTTTTCTTCCACCGACTCTGGCGGAGGAGGGGAATCGGCTGTGCAGCTGTCGCCGGAGGTGTCCCCCTGCTCCTCCATAGCAGGGGGCCCGTCAGCGCTGCCAGCCTGCCGGTCGGCCCCTGCTACGTGGAGATACTCCAAGTCCAGCACCAGGTCGAGGATGTGGCCTTCTTCTGCCTCCACATGGTCCTTCTGGCCCATGGAGCTATCACAGACATCCAGCACACCGGGGGGAGGGGGGGGGAGGCTGCCCTCTCACAAAGATCGACTCATCGGGGCCTGAAGAAGAAGAAAGAGAGGATGGAAATATCAGACATGCTCCTTTCAACTTGACACAATCAAGATTGAGATTGTTGGGAAAAAAAGAAAAAAAAGGTCTTCCTCTATCTTAATTGGTCGGTTTCCTTTTTGTGACTGCTCATGACACAAATCCAACACACACTGTGTCGGGTGGAATCACTTCTTTTGTCAACATTTTGAGGTTGAACTCATGTGGTCGCACAAAATGCTTGTCGAGATAATTTCCTCCTCCGGCACTTTTTTTAAATTATTTTTTTCAGCCTTTTTATGGAGAGAGACAGTGGATAGGGTGGGAGATCAGGGAGAGAGAGAGGGGAATGACATGCGGGAAAGGACCTCAGGCTGGAGTCGAACCCGGGCCGCCTGCGTGAGGAGGCTACAGGCGTCCCCATCCGACACTTTTATTCTCTATATTTCAGGGTTTGAGTTTTACCTTTGTGAAAAGGTAACAGCAGGTTCTGTTTGTTTGTTTTTTATTGGTGGGTGAACTTCTGGCTCTGAATGCAAATCATGAAGTTCACCATAAAGTGCAGGAAATCAACTTCCAGTCCAACATCGCCT
Organism: Symphodus melops; assembly: GCF_947650265.1. Classification (NCBI taxonomy): domain Eukaryota; kingdom Metazoa; phylum Chordata; class Actinopteri; order Labriformes; family Labridae; genus Symphodus; species Symphodus melops. The sequence continues at coordinate 12,448,061 of NC_136713.1, read as the reverse complement.
GGAATTCACAGGAGATGATTTGCATTTTAGGGACGTGATGATTCAAAGTCAACACTGACTGTCACTTTAGGAAAATCCATCTTGTCACCTTTACTTCTTATGGAAATGTTTCCCTCAGCGCCGCCTGTCCGGGAGCAGTCGGGGACACAGAGTCGATGGGGCCTCGCAGTCTAATTAATGGACGCCTGCTTTTTTAAGTCTAGACTGAGTGTGTTTTTATACGGCCACGCCACAGCGCATTAATCCACGAGGGGGGAGGGGAGGGGAGGGGGGGGGGGGCAGTGTGTAGACCGTTTAAAAACAGCGGCAGCAAGCCGTTAGCCCCTAACCGTTGGACCCTTCCCCCTCCTTTACTACCTGATAATTAAGGTCCATATGCTTCTTCCCAGTGGGGCGCTGGAGTCATTCATTAAAAGACGGAGGGGCTCCGCCGCCACCGAGCCAATCAACAAAGTGCATTCAGACCAGTGAGGAAATGAGATCTGCTGGTGACGGCTCATCTGACTCACGGGAAGGTTTCACTCCGCCCTGATATGAAAATCAAACGAATATATCTAAAACACAAAGTTAGAAACCCAGTGTTGAGATGACGTCTTAGAAACCACTAAACCACAGTGTCTTTAGTCTGACTCAGATCAATAAATACGTCAGTCAAGACATAGGACAGGACAGAAATCAGGACGAGAGAGAGCAGAGAACGACACGGGTCGGACTTGAACCTCAGCCTCGCGCACCGACCACTGAGGCCACCAGCGCCCTGATACCAGGCTCAAGATTCTGATTGGTTAAAGCAGTTTAAGGTTTACTTTTACACAAGGATATTTAAACAAAGCCTGTCATGTCATTATAACTCTGAGTTCACACATTTACTAACTTGTCGTCAGGTTCCCGCCTTGTAGAGACGTTAAAACTTGTATCTGAACTTTTTAATCGTGGCCTATTCTTCATCAGATCTGCAGGAACTTTGCACGTCTTCCAGGAGGAAGACAAAACATGGACAGACGGGGGATCGAATCAGCCAACACGGTTTGTTTCTGAATGACGTTGTGATTATTTCGGTTTTTAACTGTCTGCTAAGTTGCTGCTGTGACGCTTTAATCAACACGACGCTGGTCTCAACATCTCACAGGCCTGCTCTCTGAACAAAACATGATGGAAGTGACTTCAAGACGGAGAAGGGAGGGGGGAGGGGAGAGGCGGGGTTCAAGTGAGTTCGCATTTTATGAAAAAGGAGCTGCCTAGCAACCAGGCTGCGCTACTGTTGCTAAGCTACAGCTGTTGAAAGCATTCAGCCTTAAAATGCCAAGACTGAGCGTGCACACACACACACACACACACACACACACACACACACACACACACACACACACACACACACACACACACACACACACACACACACACACACACACACACACACACACACACACACACACACACACACACACACACACACACACACACACACACACACACACACAAAGCAGCACAGTACAACAAGGTCTGCTGTGGGGGAGGGCGGGGCTTAAGTGTGCCTCAGTGGCAACCCAAGAGCTCCAGCAGTGACGAGGATGGGGACCTTGGCGTCCGCCGGCGTGGGTGGCATCGCGGCCTGCGCACACGTGAAAAGACACACGACGTCGAGCTCACAGAGTGACTCACACGAGGGGCAGGTGGGAACACCTGACACATCCTGGACCTTCTTTTTTCATGAAGCGTCTCTGAGGTCTGACTTAAACACGAGCAGCCGAGATGTGATGGCGTTAAGCCTCCTGGGAACAAGTATCATCCTGTCACACAGGAGATATTAAAGACAGAGACTACATGACTAGTCCTCGTTCAACAAGAAGCAAACGAGCCTCGAGTCTTCTTCTGCGTCTGGAATGACATCGCCCTGGTTGTCCGAGGCAAACGGAGACCATGCATGGAAGACATGTCGTCTTTGCTGACGCTTAAATTAAACTCTGAATCGCTAAACGACGACCCAGCAGCTCCAAGAAGACCTGACGCCACGACTGAGACCAGAAAGTCATCAGGAAAATATTCACTGCGGTGATCAAACGCCCAGACAAGTACACTCACTTTCCCTTAAACTTCTATTTAATCTCAACTGTTATTCAACCATGGATTGGCCCCCTGCTGGTCGTTAGAGAGAATGCACGATTACGACGAATTTCTGGACACAAAAAGGCCAAACTGAGCTGATGAATAAGTCTGGAACAAAAACCTTCTGCTCATCCTGTAACTTTTCTCATTCTTAGTTCATGTTTAACATCTAATTATTCAAACTGTGGCATTAGGGGCGGAGCTTCAAGAACATGAATCAGCAGATTTCTGTTGCTGCTGTAACTCTACGTCTCTGCGCGGCGTTCACGCACTCTCGCCTGGTTCTGTTCTGAAGAACTCGGAGCAACACGTGTCTCTATGTACTGTACACATGTGGAGGAGGCGGAGCTTAAAATAAACATGATTTAAAGAAGTCTGTTTTTTACTTGACTTTAAAATGATTCAGAAATCAACCAACCACCAAAGCAACGGTGCCGCCCAGACGCCTTTTCACCAGCACAACCCGCCAGTGCTTGGCTAACGTCGCCACGTTCTTGGGAACCTTCTGGAAGTTAAAATGGATGGAAGTGCCACTTCAGCAGATCGGCTCATTTTACTACTCGTGACATTTTCATAATAGCCAAAAACATTCATGATGGCTGCTTAACATCTGGTTAGCTTAGCATCATGAAACGTAAAACAGAGTTCAAAGATTAACACGGTCCAAACAAGTCAAATTAACTTAGAAGAACTTTTTAATTTGTTGAAAAAGGTGAAATTCACGCTCGGCCTCTTCAGAACCGCCACGTCGAGATTAATACAAACATAGATCAATTTAGCGATGACGGTATGAATCGAAACATTTAACGCAAAGAAAACACCGAGTGCTTCTCAACGCCCCGCCCCTTTTTTCCCGATCCTTATTTCTGCATCTTATCCCATCACATGTGCAGCTTTAGCAGGTGGCTGTTCCATCATGAGCCCGGATGATTCCTGACCGTTAAAGGGAAGTTTTTTCTCGCCACGATGTGACGGACTAAACTGTAATAAAGTAATAAGTAAGATCTCCTGCTTTTTGTGACGGGGCTCCAGATAACACTTGTTATGAACTGACGCTACATAAATAAAGATTGATTGATTGATGGATTGTCACGCTGATCCGATTCAATAGGAGTGGATTATTTAAAAGTTCTTCACGTGTGGTCTGACACACACACACACACACACACACACACACACGAAACACTTTCTGAGTCTTAACGGACCAACGGCAGAGTGACCTCATCACAACATCTCAGACCTGCAGGATGAGAGGGTGCATCATTCAAACATCAGCTCACACACACACACACACACACACACACACACACACACACACCAGTGCAGGCTTTTGATGGAGGCTGTAATGAATATGTAACACAGACAGTTCTTTGTATACGGGCGCTTTGTGTGTGTGTGTGTGTGTGTGTGTGTGTGTGTGGGGGGGGGGGGGGTTGTCTGGTTGTGGATCTGCAGCCTGTAACTGTGCAAAATGTATTGTAAGGGGGCCGGATAATGAGGTGGGGGAGCATTGTGTGTGTGTGTGTGTGTGTGTGTGTGTGTGTGTGTGTGTGTGTGTGTGTGTATGTAAAGCGCGCGCTCGGGCTTTCCCCGCCAGCAGAGGGGCAACAGATGTCGACTGAGTGCTACTCGCAATTGGTGTCTCCCCTCCACACACACACACACAACTTCCCTGTATCCACAATAAAGATGCAGCATGACTCACTGAGGACACACCATCAGATGTGAAAGACACATACACACTCCTGAAACATCTTCAGCCAGAGCATTTTTGGCATCCTCCTCCATGTGACCCAAATCTGAAGCCCGCACTTTGTGACTTCTCTCTCTCTCTCCTCCAAACAAACAAAACAAAAAACAACTTTATATCAACACAGGGTCAAACTGGAAAAAAAAATCTGCACTCCAGAAAAAGCTTCTGTCACCTCCTCACTAAAAACTCTTCAGACTGAGATCATGATTTTCAGCTTCTATCCGCAGTATCAAACATGAGATCAAATCCTCATATTTATCATATTGGAAAAAAAGTGATGCACACGTTTGTGCACCTGCAGGAACCTGCTGAACGTCTGCAGCTTACATTTCGGTTCCAATGACACAAGAGAGAGTGAAATTTTCAAAATAAGAGCCAGACATTAAAAGCAGGAGAACAAATCAACATCTTCCTCCTCTGATCGTTCATATTCATTCAAACTAAATTAAGAAAATATATGACACTAGTACATTTATGCACATTTGAAATATAGTGAAGACAAAAGTTCACTATTTCCAATTTTGGTCGCATTTGAAGAAACAGACATTTTATTTCCTTCAGGTTATAAAAGCAATATTTTGGTTTTATCTGTTTTCTGAAAATCGCACAATAAAAAAAATCCTCTTCTACCTCAAGTGCTTTTGTCTTAAACTTCTGCATGATTACATTTATATAAAAAGAGGCATCAAGGGAGCTGACACTAACAGCTTCTTTAAAAATAAAAAAAACAACCCCAAAAAAAAAGGGAACTTTCACGCGTATGTCAGGTTAAAGCCGTCTCACTTACCAGGCTCTAAAAGATCAGCAAACCCGAAAGGAGAGGGGAGTGGATGAGCTCATTTCTGCAGATTTAAATCCTCCAAAACCAGATTAGAAGACGCAGCGGGTGAAACAGAGAAAGTCTAAAAAGTTCCCACAGCATCCAGCATCCAGCTCCCGCCTCGCCCTCGCTGCCTGCGTCTCCTCCGCAGACAGATTGGAGGTTTTTTTTTTTGAAGAACCACAGAAGCAGACAAGTTGGACAATGAGTGGGACAACAGATGGAGCAACAATGTCAGCCATTCCCTCGGTTAGAGTGGCTGCTGCTCCACCAATCAGAGCGCGGCGGGCTTACAATGAGGAGCAGCGACCATGCAGAGGGAGGAGGAGGAGGAGGAGGAGGAGGAGGAGGAGGAGGAGGAGGAGGCGTGCAACACCCAGCTTCCCCAAGGCACGCGTACTCACCGTGCACCATCACACACACTCACACACACACACACACACACACACACACACACCCTCACACACACACACACACACACTCCTGAGTCTGAAAGGGCGTCCCCTGTGTGGCCGATGAATCAACGAGGGGTGGGCGCCCTAACAATAGAGCCACACAATGGGAGGCCGGGGAGGGCAGCTGCAGGGTGAGGGCTGGGGCTATTACAGCCCAGGGCAGCAATGGAGAACACCTGGCTACAGAGCGCCACAGTCACTCTCCTGCCTTTGTCTTTGTGGGGAGAGAGAGGGGGGGGGGGGAGAGAAAAGACCAGCGTGGCCTTTAAGAGAGTGCAGGAGGAAAGAGGAGAGTGTGGCGCTGCTGAAAAGGAGAAAGGGCGAGTGTGTGTGTGTGTGTGTGTGTGTGTGTGTGTGTGTGTGTGGAGGGGCGGACATCAAAAAGTTTTATGCCTTACAGAGTGCGAGGAGGGGGACGTGGCGCTCTTTGTTGCAGCACACTTCAGGCAGAGGAGTCGGAAGCAGCACACATCTTCTCCTGAGTGAAGTCCCATCCTCGTAAATAAAGACACCCACACTCACATATCAGTCACCAATGTGAACTTTAGGGACATGAGTGGCCAATCACAGAGCTTGTTTTCTGCCCGGATTAGATCCGACTGTTGTATTAAATATCTGACAACATGACAGGATCTTTTTAAAAAGCAGAAACTGTTGTTCACTCCCCACTCTCTCTCTCTCACTGTCAGAGCATGTCAAAGATGTTTTTAAATATGAACAAAGCTCTCTGGATGACGCCAGCCAGCTAACGTGGCTTTATATGGATGATATCTCTGAAACCAGGAAGTCAAACGTGAGTTCTTCTGCTTCAGTCTCATGAGATACTTTAAAGATGAGATCTTCAATTTTTGATGAATTTTAGAGTTTTAAGCGACTGCTATTTACTAATGTTTGAGGGATTAAAAAATGGCGGTTGGTGGATTTGGATTGGCTCTCGTGTTGGAGTAGGAGCTAAAAAGTTTGTTCCTGGTACTGTGGAAAATGGTCCTGTGGTACAAAGCACCTAATGTAATGTTCATGCTTAAGTAGGGATGTAAAGAATCGTCGAGGTGCATGTTAATAATGTGCTGAGCGTCAGCAGCTGCAGAGCAAGATTTAGAAATTGACGCACCGCTGACTTTTAAAATCTGAGGTTTGGAAGCCCCTCCCCTTGTTGAAAGAATCAAATATTAAAAGGTCAAACCACACCTCCCTATTTTTAAGTTTAGTAAAAGTTGCAAAAAAAATAAAAGGTGAAAGCGTCTAAAGTTGAATCAACACCACAGAGGCAGAGTTCAAAATCAGCAGAATTTATCTTGGCAGCAAAACGTGGGCAACAAGAACGTATGATGTCAGAGGGTTTCAGCGTCGCTCTCTGCCAAATGATCAAAGTTGTTTTCATCATCTTTAGTGTCTCAGCAGGAACACAACAGCCTGATTAAATAAAGATGTGCTCCGAGTCAGCATGCACGCGCCGATAAGAGACGACAGCTGAGCGGCTGCACACCATCCGAAAAAACCGCGCAGACACAGAAAAGCGCTGTGTCCACCATCTGTCCAAACAAACAGGTGCGTGTGCTGCTCGGAGACAACTGCTGCAGCAACAGGAGCAGCCGTCTCCTCGCTCTTCTGCTGACAGATAACACATGCACGCAGGATAAATGGAAGCTGAGAGGAAGGAGAGACATTCTGAGAGCAGCCGCACAGATTCCTGAATCCTGCAGCATCGGTGTCATCTGACCTGCAGCTGCGTCCAAAGAGGACTTTTATTTCCTTGACAAAACAGAAAAATATTGAAACTCAACATGACTTCTTGAAATGACTTACTTTTGATTCATCAACAATCAAAAGAAAAAGAAACTTAAAAACAACCAGAATCCTCAAATGTCCGAAGACGATTTAAAAAAAAAAAACAACAACTGTAAAACATTTGAAGACAAGTCAACTTCTTACCACGAGACCAATTTGGCAGGTTTGAAAATGATACTGAAAAAAAGAGTGTTAGAAATCTTGCTTGATAGATATGAGCTAAAAAAAATATAGAAAAAAATAAGAGAAGAAAATGGCTCTTTAATTTATATAGTTCTGAGTTTCACTCCTTTAAAACCTGTGACGTTGTCAAGCGTGTATAGAATAAAGATCTGTGAAACTCAAGCGATTAATAATAGAGTGCAACATGCAAATAATAAAACAAACAAGTCAGTGAAAAAGTTTCCTGTTTACTGACCCTTCAAGCAACGATACTATGCAAAAACCCAATGATGCTGCTACATGCAAAGTCTGTGTGAAAAATGCGTGAAAAAATCAGTTATTAAATAATCAGAACAACCAATCATCATTTATAGCTCTTTCAGCAGCAGGCCCATCAGGCAGCTTCAGACAAACACTAACAGGGATTATAGGACGGACAGCAGGAGACCCTCTGCCGACCCCTCACACTAAATAACATCCAGGATAGATGCAGTCAGCTGCATGCAGTTCTCATTGAAATGAATAAAAAAGTGTTTGTGGGAGGCAAAACAGTGAAGGTCACATGTTTGAAACCATAATGATTTTTTTTGTTTTTTTTTGTTTTTAATCTTTGCAAATGAACTTTATGTCTGATGAACGTATTCTCCACATCTTAGGGGCTTTAAATCTAGGAAAGGTTGTTTTCTTTTTTTCTCTGAAGAGCCAACCTTAAAGTTAAGAGTGAGGAAAGATGGATGGAATAAAAGGACAGCTGCTGAAACTCACCCCCCCCCCCCGCCCATCAAAAGCTCTAAACTCAAACCTGGAGAGGTTCTGATTCTGATCCTCAGGGAGCCACTATCACGGACACAGCTGTCAGATAAAGCACCAGACAGGTGGAGAAAAGGCAGACACTGAAAGCGTAAGGCCTTATCTTCCCACAGCAAAAATACCACAACACATTTCCTCTTATAGTAGTTTCAGGTGAATTTTGAGACAAACAAACCAGCAGCGCCCTCGTCCCTCAGCCTGCTGAGGGAACCACAATGTACAGAAACTATATTATGGTTGTGTAGGAGCGCGCAGGGGCGTGCACGGTCACTGCAAACCACAGCCACCGTCACGACCTCCCTCCCTGCATGCATGCATGCATGCAGCTTTCACCCACAAAACAACCTGCAGCTTTTTTTCCCCCCAACATAGCCGCGCACGTGCACTCACCTGGTCGGAGCCGCTGCTACAGCATCAAGGTGAGGTTCGTGACAGAAAATGAGGAAAAACGTTCCCATCACATACTGGCGACGCAAAACATCCGGCTGGTTTGCAGCGTGACCCAGCCAAGCTGCGTCAAGTTACGGAGAAGCACAGGGGGACTTCCGCTTTTCAAATTAAAACAAACACGACGATGAAAGATACGTTCAAGCATATATAACATCTGAAATAATCATCATAATATACATTTTCCATTACATCTAACCTTTGTTAGTTTGTGGAAATATATGACAACAACTCGGTTTAACTTTGACTATGCAAAATTGTTACTTCCTGCCTAATCTGTTTGTGGCTGTCGTAGTTAAACGGAAACAAAAATATACCTGTAATGTACTTTTCTGTTGCGTTTGCACGAATACAACTTTAGACAGTCGTCTGATGAATTTATTTTAATTTTAATGATAAACTCAACAAACAGACACTCTTGAGAATAGAGGAACAGTCGGAAGGTCACCAGATAGCACGGTCACACTTTTTACCATACCACCACAATCTGGAGTCTAACCGTTAGTTCACTTATGTTCAAACTTTCTGAGAGATGTCTCCTGTAAAAAAAAAACCATAAGTGCGTCTCTCTGAGTGAAGGGGGTTTGTTTGTTTAGAAAACGTTTTAATAATGAGATATTGTTTTTGACTTCGGACTGAACGTACCGGCGAAATAGTTCACCCCCACCGCAAACAAACCGGAAACTGAATGTTGTTCTTCTTCGTAGGTTTTTGCTCGGCGTCCAAAAAGTGGCATTACCGCCCCCCTCTTGATAAATGTACTGCAGTTTCATGACTATTTCGAACAAACCCTGAAAATAAAATAGGGAAAATAAAATTATGTCCCCACCCCTAATAGATCTCTGAAAAAGAGTTTCAAACGCGGACTCAGAATGAAAACTGTAGAAGCAACATAGTTTGAAGTGCACAACAGCGCTCCCCTGTGGACAATATATAAACTAACGCTTTAATGTTCGAATTATCCGTTCAATTTTAGGACTAGATGGAATAATCCCATGATACAAGAAACCTGAGTAGAGTGGTAACAGTAGGCTACATCCATGGGAGCTGCTTCAGTGCTGTTACAGTGCTATGTGCTGGACCTGGTTGGGTGGGATTGCAAAATGGGGGATGGAGAGGAGTAAGGGGGGGATGGTTGACAGGGGTCATCAGGTGGGCACCCTCCTTCAACGGTGTTTCAATGACAGGCACACTAAGGTCTGTTAAATCTCTCATCACATTCACATATTTTTTTAGAGTTAAAGGTGGTCATCTGTTTTAATTGTTGAGAAAGTGAATAATTAAAGAGAAACTACTTGTTACTATTGAGTTAACGAACCACCTATGTGTGTATGTATATATGTAGAACCACCGACCTCAAACTGGAAACTGCAGGTTCCTCTTCTTCGTTGGTTTTTGAGGGCGGTTAGCATCCAAGAAGAGGAATTACTGCCCATAGATATATAAAAACATATATAAACACGTGTTCTATATATATCTGTTACTGCCTATCTGTGGATAAAAAGTTGTACTGCATGTTCATGACTGCTTTAAAAAAAAATTAAAAAAATTCTTCACCTCAACTCTTGCTAGGACACGCATACTCGGCCTCTGATTGAGAAACTATTTTGACGATGTAAAAGGTCAATTAAAGTGAGACAATCTGTATTGTGCACAACGGCGTCCTCTTGTGGACGAAGTATAAACTGCTGTTTAATATTGAGATAACATCTTACAGTTTGATTTATTCCTGGTCCTCATGATTGGATATTAGTTTTTATCAGCAGTTTGCGGAAATAAATAAATGTAAAGTATGAGGAGACATCCTATCGTGTGTTGCCGTTATTAATAATAATAATAATAATTTACACTTTATTAATCCCACGAGGGGAAATTCGGTTTACACTCTGTCTAACACACACATAGGCCGAGATACAGACTCATGCACAAACAGGGTTCTAGTGACATGCATTAATGGAGAGGTCTCAGAGTGAGGGGGCTGCCCACAGCGAACGCTCCAGAGCAGTTTTGGGGTTCGGTGCCTTGCTCAGGGGCACCTCGGCAGTGCTCAGGAAATGGACTGGCACCTCTCCAGTTACCAGACCAGTTTCCGGACTTGGTCCGTGCCGGGACTTGAACCGGCGACCCTCCGATTAAATATTGTTTTGTAGTAAAAGTTGAATAATTCCGGCGTGTCAGAAAAAGTCTATTTTTTTTAAAATTAGGATTTGCCTTCATCTAGAAAATGTTTATAGGCTTAATCAAAAACAGGATCAGAGTCAATTTATAACAAGACACTTCAGATGTGTCATAGCACTCTGCGACTCAACCGGTTAAAAAGGAGAATAATACGAGACCTTTTGAGTAGCAATAATATAAAGACAGACACTGTAAATTACTTCTGATTTTATTCAATGGAAAAAAAGACCTTCAGGAAAATACAGTAATTCCCATAGTACACACAGAGAGGACATAAATTAGAGAGGCATGGTGGAGAGATGTTCAAGGGAGGGGGGGGGGGGGGGGGGACATGTCACCTGGCACCTGGTGGTAGAAAACATTTGATCCACGCCGCCACACAGCCAGGGGCACACTGTGCACTAATGCAGGATGTAGAAAGAATCGGGACACTCGAGAGAGACTCGTGTGATTCATAACGTGGTGAGCAAAAAGTTGATTAATCCTGTACACAAACGTCTAAATGAAAGTACAAAAAGGGAATAATACAAAATACAAAAAACAGGGAGAAACTGCCCTCAAAATAAACCATAAATATTCATATCGATGCACATTGGTTTAACAAAACAATTGCTTCTGTAAACATTTTCAACATAAGGTGTGCATTACAATTTAAAAACCACTGCAGTCGCATACTTATCCGAGGGGTTACATGATAAAAATCGCAGAAACAAGACTAAAAACTAAGTCAGAGTTAAAAATATGCCGCTTAGTCCGCGCCGTCTCAAGTGGTTTTGTAACACTGCTATTAGAACGAGTGACTTTTTGCTTTCTTCGCAGACAGTGAATGCATCCTTTTTTTTTTTAATCTGCAGCTCCCAGCTTCGCCTGTACCGAGAGCAGGATTTAAGAGTTGAAGGGGGGGGGGGGGGGGGGACTCGTTAATCATTCATACATGCACATGAGCTGCAGGACTGATTCAACAGAGGAGGGAGGCGGTCTTAAACAGGTCGTTTTGGGCTTCAAAAGCAAGAAACAGAAGTGAAAATGAAAGAATATGGTCCAGTTAAGCTTGTGGTCTGAAACCCAGAATGTAAAAAAAGAAAAAAGAAAAGAAAGAGGTCCAACATTGAATCACATGGCTGGTTCTGACTCAAGTTATCCTACAGTACATATAATCCAAACGTCACTATAAACGAGTAAAAACTAAACCAGGTTTTGTGTTGAGATCCTCGTAAGGCAGCTGTTAAGAGTTGGATGATTGTGGATGTGAAATCTTTTCTCTTTGCACGCTCGCCTTCATTCCCTTACCGTTACGTCCATGCTACCTTTAAACGGCCACCTGCTAATTCTGCTAATTCACAGTTTATGCTAGCCCTACTTACAATTTACCATTAAAGGAAAAATCCACCTTTTTTTGTTTTGTTGGCGGCGCAGCAGCTCACATTTCTGGGTGTTTATTTATATTTCCAGTAGAGAGAAGTAAAAAACAAAACAAAAAACAGGATCTGTGGACTTGAAGACGATGATGATGATGATGTAAGAGTTAATCGTTAGCCCTAAATCGAACCGACAGACTGAGGATGATGTTTTTGGGGTGGATCTTTTCTTTAAAACTCAGCGACATGTGAGTCCTGCATTCTTACAACGAGAACTAAAACTAGGCAGGAAGAATCACAACCGCTCTACTTTTGGTGCCTTCTTAAAGTTAACAGCTGTATTAGTTCATGTTTGACTCAAAATACACAAAGAAGAACTCTATACATTACACTGAACGATGCTTTTATAACTTTATGTGTGAGTTATCTTTCTGGTTTTAATGCATTTCTGCAGCCAGTCTTAATCTGAGCCATTGATCTGCTTAGAAACAGTTACCCTGCTCTGATTGGTCACATTTATTTAACTACTTCAGGGTAAGCGGTGCATCTGAAACGACCTGACCCGAACATTTAGGACTTCAGAGACTGATTGGACTGCCAACGAGAGCAGCCAGTTTAGGTAGACTTTAAACTCATATTGAGTTTCTACGGGGATTTTTAAATCCTTTTAGCAGCGATCCATCTTTGCAAAGGTCCTCATCTGTTTTTTTTTGGTGCGTACACTCGTCTGAATCAACGCTACATATTCTGCTGACAGTCCCGAGTGTGTCAGCGCACCCTCTGCTGGACAAACTGCACACCTACACTTCCAAGGAGAGTTTGATTTATCTGCTACTGAATAAAAAGCGAGACAAAAAAAACCCTGATTTTAAGAAGCAATGTTTGCAGAAAGATTACCCACAATGCAATTGATGTCGGATTATTTTCTCCATGATTTAATCTTGCACGCAGCAGACTACGTAAAGTCACTCAGAACATCGCCTTGTAGTGGAGAAAAAAAAAAAAAAAAGCATTAGAGAACAGGTTTTATTATTATGCATTGTCGATCAATTTAATCCAGTGCGTTCGATCGTCTGATTCCCGGCTACATATTCTGCGGACTGTCCGGAGAGTTTAGAGAACGACAGGCTCAGAGCCCCCTCTGCTGGACAGTCTGCATGATGACACCTTTCTATAATCACCCTGTACATCAACATTTTCCATTAACTGCACGGCTTTGAACGATGTTATGAAACTTCCTTTTAGTTTTAGGTTTCCTCGTTTTCTTCTGCTTTTATTCATGTGCAGCGAGTCACATCCAAAATATACAGTGTTTGAGAGAAAGAAAACGGGCTAATCTGTGTCGATAACACCAAAGCAACATGCTGCCACAAACAGGGCTACATCTGTCCGACATCACCTACAGTACACGTGAGGCGTGTAGTTAGTATGTACAAGCTCATATCCAGTACCCTGTTTGTTTACGGATAGATCCAGAAAGGTCCCTTAAAAAAATCTTCACTCCGAGGAGGAGAAGGCAAAAAAGTGAAGACACAGAGGCAGATTTACACGTCAGGCGTTATTCAAAGGAGGGATACGGTGGCTGTGAACTAGTGTTAACATGAGAATCTACTGTGGGAGGAAGAGGAGGAGTTACCTGAACAGAACCTGGACTAAACATGTGTAGAGTCGTCGCCTTCTTCGATACAGCACAGGCGCGTTTAGCATCTAATTGTCAGTTATTCACATGCTCAGTGTTTTTCCTCCGTTCACACACACACATACACGATGCAAAGTTTTACTATGACACATTAAAGATTTACCGTCGACAGGCGACACGTCCCACGCCCTGCAGAGGAAGAGGAGGAAGAGGGGCGGACCGGCTTGAAGGTTTGAGCGCACCCGGTCCCCTCGCTCCTCTCCTCTTCAGGAGCAGAGTCCGATCTTGTTCAGCCGAGCGAGGTGACAGGAAGCTGCGTCGAGGCTCAAGGCGTTTTTCTCTTCTTCGCTCTCCTCGTCGGGTCCGCCTGTCGCAGTCACAATCGTCTTCTTGTTGTTGGTCTCTGCTGAGGAGTGGGCGTCACGTCACGTCTGCTACCAGCTCATGAGGGACGTGCGTCCCAGGGTCATGAAGTACACCTGGCTGGCTCCTCCTTGGCGCACAGAGGCGAAGAAGACCTGACAGAAGGGGACGCAGGCAGCTTTATGCATTTGATGCGACAGGCTGCGATTTTACAGGAAGATAAGATTGCGTTCATTCCGGCGTTGTAAAACGAGGCGGGGATGTTCTCACCTTGTCATTCCTCTCACAAAGGAACTTGAGTCTCTGAGCTCTCTTGTGCATGAAAACGCCGTCCAGGTGTCCCGTCTCCACGGAGCGGATCTCTATGGCCTTCTCACCCCAGCCCATGATCTGGTTCGACCTAATGTAGGCTGCAGACACACAGCGACACGACTCATTCAGAAAGGTTTCCACAGGTGGTGGTACCTCGCAGGTTGATGCTCCTTCTCCTCCTCCCTCCACTCACCCACTGAAGTCGGCATCTCTCCCCACTGCAGCACCACGTCCTTGGTGATGCGTCCGTAGGTGTTGACGTAGACGCCCTCGTCCTCGTAACACACCAGCAGCTCGATCCCGTCAGTGTTTGGCAAAATGATGATGGCGTGGCACTGGATGCTCGTCTGGATCTGAGCGAGGGGACACGAAGGGAGGAGAGTTAGGGGGAGAGGGGGAAAGGGAAAGGCGAGAATGTTTGTTTTTCAGGTGAAATGGCGAGCGCTTACGTGCGTGGGCAGGTAGATGTCGTAAACAGCACCGGAGTCCACGTCCACGGCGTGGAAGCCTGAGCAGGAGCCGTAGATGACCTTTAACCTCTGACCTTCCTCCACCGTCAGGTCGACCAGCAGAGGCCTGTGCACCAGGTCACCGAAAGACTAAAAACCAAACAGGAAGAAGAGAATCAGGTGAACATGCAGCTGGGATAAAAGCATCAGCAGGCTCGGTGGGTGTTCTTACCTTAAAGGCCATGAACTTGTGGTAGGGTTTTGGCGCCCAGGCGTAAACCTCCACAGCGTTCTTCAAGGCCAGCACCAAGAACTTGATTCTCTCGTATTTCACTAGAATTCAAAAGCAGACGGGTGTGATTCTCAGGGTCACACTTCAGCGCTGGATTTTTTTTCCCCTCTTTAACGTAATCGGAAGAGAAACTCACCGACTTTGTAGTGGACACAACCCTCCAGGTCGCCCACGTTGACCCAACCCTGCTTCTTCTCAACCTCAGGGTCGTTGTGCAAAATCTTGTTCCTCAGCCACGACAGGTAATACACCCGCAGCTTGTTCTTTTTACCTGCAGGGGGAGGATTAAAGGAGGGCCTGTTTGCAAATCGCTAAAAAAACTCCAAAGAATCAAAGTGGATCTGTCTGGTCTGTGCATCCAAACCTCGGGTTTGTTTGTACCTGAAATGGTGACCAGGACGTTGAGACCCTCCAGGACGTCCATCTGCTGGATGCGTCGTCTGTTAATCAGAGGATAGACTTTCCCCTGGCCGCTGCGGTCCAGCAGCATCAGACCGCTCTCTGTCCCCACCAGCAGGTTCACTCCTGAAGTCGGCACAGAAAAACAAGAAAACATCAGAGAGAAAAAAAAACGATGGGAGCGTTATTGAAGGAAGGCGGATTCTTACCCCAGAGGGCAGCACACAGGATCTCAGAGTTGAACCTCTTCTTGTATTTACGGATCTCTGGCGTGTCGCTCGGCGGGCGCGTGTTCACCGGGTTGACATTCACCACCGAGCCTTTACGGGACGCTTCGGCCCTGAGCGGGTCCGGCAGCCGCCCGTCCTGACCAAACGCTGCTGAGAGGGGCACAGAGGAGATCACTTTAAACCTAAGTCTCATCGCCTCCCGGTTTGGGCTCAGTGAGTTGCGGACCTACCCATGTTGTTGAGAGAGCTGCCGCTGGAGGGAGAGACTTGAAGAAGACGAGGGTCGATGAAGGGGGTGAAGGAAGAGGAAGACTTGTGTTTGGACATGGAGTTGCTTTCTGACTGGGACTGAAAGGGAATAAGAGACACTTCAAATCGGAGGCTTTCATTGTGGACCCAAAAGGAGGATTTTATTTTACACACACAGGACGACACTTGACATGTTCTGGGTTTTATACACCGAATAAGCAGGTCGACTTTTTCGCTCGTTGAAACGCTTTGACTGGAAACGCTTTCTGGAAGTCACACTGTGTATCGGATTTGATGAAACCTTGTGTCAAGGACGCAGAATTGTTGAACCCGTTCGTCATTTAAACTCTGAATATGTTTAAATATCCAGAGTTTAAAAATACCAAAAAAAAACTATCATCAAAGTAGTTCACAAAAAGATTTGGAACGCCTGAATGTGTTAAAGGAAAACAGCAGGCCTCACATCAGTTTCCAGTTAAGTGAAAAAAAAAAATTTCCCCACATGGGGCGATAAAACAGCGTAGAGTGATTAATTTACGACATCTGTGTGACACGTAACACAAAGCTCGCTCTGCATCGAGTCTCGTAAACAGGCGAGAGGGGGAAGGAAACATGTTAGTTGTTCGATGTCAGAGAGAGGAGAAAACATTGTTAGAGAAGACAAACATGTTGCAACGAGGGAGGAAATTATCCAGGAGGGAAGTGTTGGAGGAGAAGCTGCTCCAGATGAAGCAGGTAGAATCTGTAAACGAGTTTTAAACGCAGACAAAGAGGATGATTGGATTCTTCTGGAAGTGGGTCGTGCATGCTTTAAGATCTTTAAATTTAAAGGATGTTATTTGTGATCACACCGTCGACGTTCCTCCATGCTCTGACCCTGTTCTACCAGCAGGAGGCGCCAGTGTTAGCAGAAAGAGAGAGAGAGACAGTGAGGCGCTCGGAGGATTCGGAGCAGGTGTCAGCCAGGCCAGAAGGGGGCGCAGGAGAGCCAGAGTGAAGCCAGGAAGGACAGGGGGGAGCAGAGATTCTCCGAGAAACAACGAGGGAGCGGGGCGTCGAGTATTTACAGGCTTAGAGATGGAGAGGAAAACATAACTGATACTGCCTCACACCAAAAAAAAAAAAAACAATTAAAATCTACTAGCCTGATGCTAAAGGAGAGTGTGGGAATAAATGAAGAAAAAAACTGAAAGAAATGAAGTTATTTTAGGAACGTTGGCACCATGTTTACATGATTTGAGGTCTAAATGAACGCCAGAGCGGCTAAATTTAAAAGGCTGAAAATGAAAATTCAACTCCATGTCTAAGCCTGTAAACTCTGCAACGCTCCGTCCCTCGGTTGTTTGTCAGGGCTGACATACCTCTATGGCAGTGAACATTTCCAGGGAGGTCTGTGGGGACATGGCAGGACTGGGATGGCTAGATGATGAGGGGAAGGAGGAGGAGGAGGAGGAGGGTGATGAAGAGGGAGGGATGTTTGCAGATGAAGAAGGGGAGTGATGGCTCTGCTGGATAAGGTCTGGTAGGTGATGTATGCGGCCGGCAAAGCCATTTTTCTCCGGCAGGGCGTGGCCAGGGGGCTGGGGCAGGCAGAGGCCGTGACCAGCCGAGGAAGAGGAGGAGGAGGAGGATGATGAGAGATTGACCAGCCGCTTTATTTCAGCGGTGCTCTGGAAGCAAGAAGAGGCACACTTGGGCTCGAGCAAGCATGTGGAGAGAAGGAGTGTTTGTCCCTGATGTACCTGCATGTTCACTCTGCATGTGCAGCTTCGCTCTAAATGTAATCCATCTAAAAATACTCGACTGTCATAACAGCAACATGATGATATACAGGAACACAAAGAAATGAAAATGAGGAGACATCGCAGAGACATTTCTTTAAACGAGTTTTCAGCCTTGATGTGCTGTTTCTCTAATGGCCAGTAGGGGGCGTCTCTACTTATTGCTAAAAGATGTCTGACTGTGTAGGAGTTTTTTTTTTCCCCTTTCTCATCTCTAATTCAATATATTTTACAACTTATGCTGATCTCGTTTTTCAGATTTTGGTCCCACTTCGACAAAACATTTAGAAACCTAAAGGTGAGGGCATGTGGAAGTGTTACTGTGAATACTGTTACAGCAGTTTACATCCTGGTACTTCAGCAGTTTTGGTGTCTGTAGCTCATCTTTGATGAACAAAAACAGTGACGCTATAAGGTCCGTTTCTCTGCTTACCTGTCTGATGACCAGCGTGCCGTCCTTGGAGGGCGTCATCGCCTCGCTCTCCGAGTCTTCCACCAGCATGGTCTTGGCCGACTCGGTCTCGCCGTTACTCTGCCTCCTGCGGAAGCCATGGGGATATCTGACGTCCGTAACCAGACCGGCGTTAACACACATGCAGAGAAGCCGTGCAACAATGAAAGCTCTGACAATGCATATCGACAACATGTCTTCGTGTTTTCTTCAAAGTGAGGTTTAAGAGCGGAAACAAAAAGATGAAGGCGACAAACAGAGAGGACTGTGAGTTCGAACCTACCCGGCCCGCGAGTCCTCCGCTCCAGAGGTGGACTCCTCTCCCGCCTCCTGGTCCACCTCCTCATCGTCTTCTTCGTCGGTGGTGCCCGAGTCCTCGCTGGAGGACGAGTAGTCGGTGACTTTGTGGGGAGGCTTCACGTCGTCCACGGCGCGGAGCTCCTTGGCGAGAGCCGTCAGGTCCTGAGGAGGAGGAGGAGGAGAAAACTTTAGAAAAACTCAAGGGGGATATTTTTTTGCAGAAACGCCGTCGATGTCTTTTAACGCGTCGACCAAATCAAAAGGTAACAATACTGAAAGCATGTTAGTGAATCACCTTTAACATGCAATTATTTTCATCCCTCCTCTATTTCTACGATTTATTATGAACTAACACATCTGCATCTCGTCAGTCCTCTTGAGACTTGAATTCACTGTATTTTAACATCATCTGTTTTTCACTCAGCGTGAAGCTTCTCTCCACCTGAAGACTTTAAAATCATCAGTAAAGCTTCCACTCATGTGTGTGTTTTATGGTTTTTGTTTTATTTTTTGGACATCTTGATGTGTGCCCCTTGCCTCTTTCTTTCCGTCAGTTTGACTCGACTCAGTCTTTTTGTTTTTAATGGAGCTGTGAATTTAGAGATCTCCTTCCAAACAAACTTTAAAACTGGTGAAAACACTGAATTAAACGTTTTTGATGTTGCAAGTTAGCGTTTCTTGGATGCTACGGTTTTGTGGATATGTGATCTTCCAGACTGTCTTTTATGAGAGAGGACAGTTGATGCGAGACAGGTTAATGTGGGGAAGAGAGAGAGAGGAGGGGGAGTGACATGCAGCAAATAGTGACTGTACAACCATCAGCTCCTGAGGACAGACTCACTAACCCCTGAATCTGACTTTCTAGCTCCTGTCCGACTCGGGTTGGAGGCTTTTATGACGGTGTGAACCGCACACGTATCCTTCAGGCTGATCTTTTCAAATCCTCTACGAGCGCCTTTCAGATAAAGCGATGTGAACAGCCAAACAAATTAAACATCTGATGTTGAAGCGTGCAGTGTGAGCGCTCAAGGAGTTGCCTTGAAATACTTCATAAAAACTCCATTTACTACACTACACAGCTGTCGTGAAAATGAAGTAATCCATTTCAAAGATTGTTTGCCTGACAGTCATTTTGAAAGGCTGCATTGTTTGGAAGATCAATTTAATCCCATGAATTAAAGCTGAATCCTTGTTTTGTAACCACTCTGCACTCGGCTTGTCTTCCCTTGCAGACTCTTAATGAAGCACTTTGTTAGGTCAGTGAGGAGCAGAAGAGGGAGGAGGAGGAGGGATGTATCATGACAAACAGGGGCCACGGTGTATCCAGGTGGAAGCATGTGGTGCGTGTTTGCATTCAGATCCAGGCTGCTGCAGAGGGGTTAACCGTTTGTGTTCCAGGCAACACAGAAAGGGAAGGAACCGTGCAGGCACGGGGAAAAGAGGTTCTTTCATTGCAAACCTTTAATCACACGATGCAATGAGTGGGGCGACGGTGCGAGCGTTGCAAAGGTGCGATCTTATTGAAGAAGCTTACCGCGTCACCCTAAGAGGTTCCCCAACAATCACGAACCATCGGATTCATGAAGGGGGGGGGGGGGTTGCACACACCAGGTGGTGGAATAATAAGAGTTGGTGGGAAACGGAGAGAAAGAAACAAGTTTTTCATCTATTCAGCATCAAACAAAGTCACACCCGGGTGCTTTAGAAACAGAGGACTCACAGCTGGTCGAGTGGGCCGGGCGGCGTTCTTCTCATCTTGTTTTTTGGGGACGTTTTCAGGACGCTGGAGAGGTGAGCCTTCAGATTTGGAGGAAGCTTCGAGGGAAACAAAAGGAAGAAAACGTGAGTGAGGGGAAACGGACGGTAGAATAAAAAGGGTTAGCTCTTTAATGTGTACAAAATGTTTCGGGAGACGTGTTCACTCAGCAGGAAAGAAAACAGGCTGTAATGGTGTTAAAGAAGCTCATCAGAGTAAATCCATTGAATTCTAAGTTATACGCAGACGACGGGCTGAGACGGTGTCTTAAAACTACAGAGATTCGTCATTCATGATTTGAAGCCCAAAATTGGACTCGCCTGCAAGTCAGATCAGAAACTCGCCTCATTGTGAATAACACAAAAGTTATCCAAAAAAAACCTCCCTGTAAAGTTCGTGCCTGTTGAGACATTTGTTTTTCTTTTAACCAGGCTGTAAACATGTTCATTTCTGCTGTAAAAACTTTTTTTTTTTTTATTGTGTGTATGTGACTTTCAGGCTTCTGCAGCCAGCCTCTAGTGGACAGTCGAGGAACTGCAGGATTTTGTATGTCTGCATTTTTCAACAGTGGAGGTTGCTGCTTGGAAGAGACTAACAGAATAAGGCAGAGCAACTCAAAAGGGTAAGGCCACTTAGAACAGAGAACATCCATTGTTGTTTTTACGTCTCTGTGACTCTGTTTTTTTTCTGTGTTGATATTTGTCATTTTGTCTTCAGATTTCACGACAGCTCGGAGCCGCTCAGTGGAAACCAAAAGAACTTTTAACGGACTCTGATCTGCCGCTCGGTGCAGAGCTCATGTTTGCAGTTTGTGAATACAGAGACCATGTTCAACAACACTGAGACTCAGATTCCCTTTAACCATGAGCGAAAGATGTGGTGGAGTGTAAGCAGAGAGCGATGACTCAGGGAGCCCTCTGTTCCTGCAGCAGTCACATTATAATGATGTGTTGTTTTTCTGACTCATGTGGTGTCTCTTATTTATTCACTTGTTGTGTGCAGTGATTAAACAGTCGATAATCTTTGCTGTGTGCATGAATTGACCAGGTGGCGAGTGAGTTTCCCTGCTGGGGATCAATAACGTTTTCTCCTCTAATCAATGCACAGTCATGATTGGGGGAAACGTGTTTTGCTCGTAATAATTCGAATGTATTGGTGTCAGGTTGTAGAGTGAGTGAAACAGGGCCGAGTACAGTACCAGGGGACTCACAGCGTGGCCTAAAGCGGTCACCAGGACTGGCCTGAGAGCTGGAGTTAGAGGAGCCGGACGAGCTGCCGCTGCCGGGCCGAGGCTGCAGCTTCTCCACTCGGTCCCACAGGGGGCGCTGCTCCACGTTACTGTCACAGAGGAGAAGACCGCCACATCAACACGATCGTTTTGATTTCTTTCGAGTTGCAACAGAAAAGATCATTTATGAAACGCAATAAAACTGTTTTCCTCCGATGCGTCTTTTCGTACCCGGAAGCGTTCCTCTGTCCGCCCTGGTTACCGGGCTGTGAGGGAAGAGGAGACTCTCGGCGGGACAGGACTGGAGACCTGGATGTTGTCCTCACTGGGACCTGAAGGAGACAGATTGAGAAGAACTTTCACACACTGATAACACACAGAAACGTCGGCCTGTTAGAACACAGTCTCAGGGATCCTGTGCAGCAGCAGCATGGACATACTTACCCTTTAATGTGTCACTATAATACGAACACTGAGCACATTAGAAATCACTCTGTCTCTCTCTCTCTCTCTCTCTCTGGCCGAACAAATCCAATTCGACTTAACCTGTCGTTTATTGCGTTTCCTTTGAAAAGCCAACTAGCGAATAATCACACAAGAGCAGCGAAGACGGACCTCCGCAACAAGCCACCTTAAAAAACTAGCGAGCATGTCGTCTGAGGAATGATACTGAATGACTGCAAATGTTTTAAGTCTCTAAACTTCAGATTTGAGAGGGTTTCATTTCACACGAGTGAGAAACAATAAAAGGGCAAACACAGCAAGCGGACACAGACAGGCTGATGAGTGAATGAATGCAGCATGAGGAGGTGTGAATGAGGGAGAGGAGGGGGGGAGGGGGGTCCTTACCTTTGGAGGCACCTCCTCACTGCTGGCCTGATGTTCAAGTCTATGAGGGTGGTGGAGGGGAGGTTGGGGCTGGGGGTCAGTGCGTGCGGGCGATTGGTGGTGGTGATGGTGGGGGTCCTGGGAGCGCAGGTGGAGCTGTGCAAAATTAGAAGCGACGCCGGCGGTCTCGCTGAAGGACTGGGAGCGAGAGACGACGGGCGGCGCAGGAGGAGGAGGAGGAGGAGAAGAGGGGGCAGCGCTGTTGCTACTTTTAAGAGCAGCCAGGTGGGACCACTGCACCTTTTGAGGGGTGAGGGAGGGAGGAGACAAGAGGAGGGAGGGAGGGAGGGAGGAAGGGAGGAAGGGGAGGTGGAACAAGCAGACAACACAGTGAGACATGAGGGAAGATGTGCGTGGTCTTTCAGTTCATACACATGCATACATACAAAGCACAAAACAACAGGATGACGTGTTCACCTCAGAGTGACAGTTCATGCAAATGCTTAAAGGAACAGTACAACAATTCAGAAAAAAATCTGATGTGCTTCCTGTTGAGAGTTAAGACTTATTATACCAGTAAATCTACATTTTAAATCTTAAATGTTCAATCTGTAAAAAAAAACCTTAAGATGACACAGTGCTTTCAGAGATGACTGTTATCTTCAGATAGACATACTACTTTACCATTCCTTGGGGGAAAAGGAAAAGAAATTTGGCGCTGCTACAGCAGGCTTCAGCTAGCACAGCGACATCTTGAAGGGAAAATAATGCCACGCTGGTCTCAGTTTGGAAGCCATGCGAAGTAGACGAGCTGCTAGTTTAATCTATGAGTTTTAATCAACTGTTCCTGCGGTGGATTTTTTTTTTTCCCCAGAGGAAATACTGTGCAGCTTGTAATCATTGCAAGGGGAAATGTTGCTGAGCAACTTGATGCAAGTAAAGAAAACATGCAACTTGATGCAAGTAAAGAAAACATGCAACTTGATGTAAGTTGTCCAATCAGCGCTTTTGGTAGATTCATTAATTTGCAGAAATTCATGGATTTGCGTTCGCTGTGTCGCAGAAGAAGAAAAGTTTATGTGAGACTGATCCGACTGTGCTTCCTTTGCAATCCCTCTATCCGCTTTTTTTTGTTTTTTTGGTAGCTTTTCTTTGACTCAGAATATGAGAGTTCAACAATTATCTGTTCCTAACTTCCAATGCACTGAATGGATTCAGGATACACAGTGTGGCGGCTTCAAGCCAAGAGTGAGAGAAGAAGTCTGAGCTGAATCAGATTTTGATTCCTCCTGGACAGAAACTTTGCAAAAATGATGAGGCTGTGCCAGAAAAAAAAAGGGTTTGCTGACTCGCTCGATCAAAAAAATAAATAAAATAAAATTCTGGAATTGCAAAGAAACCTAAATTAAACTATATGCAAAGTGTAAATGACTCCTTTCAGGAAAAACAGAAATGTAATTTATTTACAGATCTGTTCAGAAATAGCTCAGTGATGAAGAACTTCGCTGTCAGCCCTCCGTTGTGTCCATTTACAAATAATGGAGCGGCTTAAAAACATGTTTCCAATCAGTTTCATTTCAGGCGATTTTCTTCTTCACCAACTGTGTCGGCTAGAAAAGGAAAAAGACCTCCGACTGTGCGAGAGGCTTTTTGCTGTTTGACGGAAAAAGAGAGCAACAGGAGGAGAAAAGGAAAAAAAAGGTCAGAGGAGGGAGAAAAGGAAGGGACGAGTTACCTGAGGCTCCATGGGGCGGTGCATGGCGGACGCCTCGGAGGAGCCGCCGTTGGAGAACGGTTCAGAGGAGCGGGGAGGCAGGGGGGGCTGCTTGGGAGGAGGGGCGGTCTGAGGGGAACCCTGAATGTTTTTACGGTAGCGCTCGTCAGCCTGGGATGAGGGAAAAGGAACATCGACAAGGATCAGGATCAGGGAAATCATTTTTTTACTGAACGTTAAAAAAGAAAAAAAAATTACGTTTTTAGTAAGTGTTAAAAAAAAATCAGGAACTCATTGTTTTCAAAAGTCGAAACTGGTCATTTAACACAGAAACTTTCAAAATAAACTGTCTAAAATCAAAAGACATAAGCTGACATTTATTCAAAACATGCTTGAAGCCTGTCAACGACAGCCACACAGACGGGTGCATGTGCACAGACGGAGGTACAGACATCCTTGAACACGTCGGGAAAGATTGTTGTTAATGACACGGCTGATGACGGGAAACATTGCTCAGGTGTCCTGCATGTTAGTCTGGGCCTCAGCCATCGACATGCAACGGCCCGATGAACACGCACGGTGGGGTCAGAGCAGCCACGTTGGAGAGTTACACTGAAGGTCGGCGACCGTGGATCAGGAGGAAATCCTATCGCTTGGAATTCATAGTCTTTAGTTGTCGTTTAAATACAACTAACAGACTTTTATTTTGAAAAGTCTACAAGATTTCATTTGGCTTCTTTTAACGCTTTCTCCAAAACGCGCGACATGACTGAAGTTCCTCCTGCTTACAGGGAAATCCAAGACACGAATACTCCAAACGCTCAGACGGTTTTAGTAGTCAAGGCAACCGGACACAGTGCAAGTGAGTGCCAAAAGAGAGAGGAGACACGAAGAGGCTGGTTGCGAGTGTGTGGGCGTCCATTCTCCACTCTACCCCCTGCTATGTTTTATCTAAAGAGTCCGACTGAGACGTCCTGTGTTGTAACTAATTTCTTTGGATTAATGCCCCCGCATCCATTATAGAATTTAACAGATGAATTCTCTGAAAGCATCACGATCCAGACCCCTGAGCTAGAAATGGAGATAAAAGGAAAGCCAGTGTTCGCTCCTCGCACCACCTCTGTTTTCACTGAAGACAAGCAAGAGGAAGAAGCTGGAAAAGAGCAGGCAGCGGTCGACACAGGAGGTTCACCTCTCTGACAGGCTGAGGAGGATGACCGACAGCCTCTGCGGGCCTGTGGGGCTCCAGACTTTCTGCCTGGGGAGGCTCAGAGTCAGGGGGGCTGTCAGTCTGAGGGGGGCTGGGGGAGTCTGACAGCTGGTTTGGGTAAGTCTCGTCTGGGTCAGTTTTTTCTCCAGCTGAAGCCTGAGATTTGGAGCTATCCAAAGGAAGAGTCTGAGGGGCCGGGGAGCCTCTGGCTGCAGAAACAGGAAGTGAGTCGGGGAGCTGAGTCTGAGGGGACGCAGTGAGGACTCTGTCAGGGGGCAGGGTGGAGGTCTGTGGAGGTTTGTGCCGGTCTGAGGCGGGGTTGGTCTTGGGTTCGTGCTGCAGCGACAGCAGGTACGCCTGCTCCTGCTGCAGCCGCTTGTGGAGCCGCTCGGCCTTGCGCTGCTCCTCGAGCTCTCGCCACTTGAACTCCTGTTGCAGAGTTTGCGGTTGATTCAAGGTGGAGAAAAGAGACGGCAGCCTGCCTTTGCCTGACTGAAAGCAGGGCCACCTTTTTAATGTCGTTTTCTCAAAACACAAGAAACACTCATACAATCATCCTGATTTACACTCAAGCAACTTCAATGCAATTACAAACGCCATATTTCAGCCATTTGTGTCCGTATGGAAAATGAAACTTCTGTTGTTTACTTTTAAATTAGCTTCAACCTCAAGAAGGACAACAGAAGGTGAATGAATGAAACAGATCTGATCAAATAAAAAAATTATTGATCTAGTTCCGTTCACAAAAAGTAATGAAAGTTTTATTCATAGACATAAAAACACTTTTTTCTACGAGATGCATTCAATCCGAGTTCATCACATGGAAGTTGGTGTGGTGTGTTTGTGTGTGACTGACCAGCAGCATGGCCTGTTCGCGCAGCAGCTGCTCCTGCAGCATCTCCAGGTGTCTCTGCTCCTCCTCCAGCTGGCGTCGGATGTATTCCTGGAAATCACAAAAAAAAAAAAAAAAAAAAAAAAAGGTCCATGAATGGTGCACTTTTTATTAGGAGAAATCGAGTACAACACCCACAATATCCAACGGCAGAGCCCTGGAGTGGATTCTGGATAAAGTGACGTCCGTGTTGAGTTTACCTGTTCACGATCATTCCTCCTCTTCTCGTCTTCGGCCCGTCGGCGTTCCTCTTCCTCTTTGCGTCGACGATCCATCTCTTCGATCCGCCTCTTCTCCTCTTGCTCGCGCCGACGCTGTTCGCGCTCCTGTTGCCTCCTCATCTCCCGCTCGCGCCGTTGTTGCTGTGGAGGCAGACGGCGAAAAGCCACGTCAACGTTTCTGAACGAATCAGAATCAGCCGTCCAATGGAAACTCCTTTCACCTCCTCCAGTCGCCTCCTCTGCTCCTTCTGCTGCTCGATGCGCTTCTGCCTCTCCGCCAGCAGTTGGCGCTTGTATTCCTCCTGCTCGCGCAGCTGCTGCTCCTGGAGGAGCTGCTGGCGGCGGAGAGCCTCCGAGCGCTCCTTGTTCTCCTGCTGCAGGCGGATGAAGTCACGGCGAAGAGTGGACTCACCGGGTACGTTGACGATGGAGCTGGAGGGAGAAATCAGGACATGAAGGAGAAACCTGAGAGGCCCAGAGGTGGACTGACTCAAAGTTAAGATTCTCTTGACATCACTCTGTTGGACTGTCCAAACAAAGAAACACATTTTAAACCACAAAGCCCACATTGTTTGTCCTCTCGTGTGACTTTGTTCTATTTCAGATTGAATAACCGTGAAAAAAAACAGAGTCACACTACATAACCAAATCAGGCCGTGGTTACCCAGCGATCCCTGGAGCTGCTGCTTTTATCAACGGAGTCTGCTAACTGTGAGAAGAGAGACGTTACAGCTTGTTTTAAGGTTCATTTAAAGCATCTTACATCTGTAAAAAAAAAAAAAAAGGCTAATTATGTCGACACCTTAAATAATAATCTGGGTCTAAGTGGCCAAAGAAAAACTCTTTTATGGGAGGGATTTAAATCAGACATTTTAACTTAAATAACAGTCTGCTGGTGGTAAAGGAAATCTGTTTTTTCGTACCTTTAGCAAACAAAGTGCAGTCCCTCTGAACCCCTTTAAACCCCCTCCACGCTCATGTATGTTTGGTTTTGTTTCATGCATTTTAAATCCCCACCCTTGAGCTTCTTTAGCACCTTTCTCGTCTTCTGACTACTCAACCGATTTGACACCGCAGCTCACAGCTTCACATTCACCCACTGATGGTTGCTATGTAAAGAGTCCATCAGAAGTAACTACTCCCATTCACACGCTCCAAATGGGGGTTAAGTGCCTTGCCCATGGACACATTAGACATGTAGCTGCAGCTGGGGATCGAACCCTTGACCTTCCAGTTCAGCTACGCCCCACAGCCTCGGTGTCCCTAAACAAACTCGACATGAATGAAATACAAATGGCAAAAAAAACTTCTTCAGCAGACCTCGGCTCTCCTTCCTGCTCTGGAGGATCTTCTTCCTCCTCCTCGCTGCCACTGTACTCGTACTCGGTCTCATCTGTGCAAAAGGAAGAAAGAAACAGACAAAGAGAGAGACGTTTCTTTTTTGATCCTTTATCAGGAGAAAATTAACAAAACGATTTATGCAAGAACAAACATTTGCGTACTTTTAACTTCAAGTTCAATAAAGCCTTCAACAGAAAACAGACACTTCGGGTTTCAGTTTGGGATGATGAAACGCACGACACAAACTTTCTGTGCCTGATTTAAAATAATCTGTGTAAATGGGGCTTTTTCTGCCTCCCCTCCAGGGACAGGGCAGTGGGCAGAGAGCGTGGGGAACGGTCCGTGGGAAAGGAGCCACAGGCCAGATTGAAACCTGGGTGGCCCACATGGAGGACCACGCCTTCACACTCGCAGCTTCTCTCTTTTTTTAGATGCTTTTTAAAGAGTCTCATTGAGAGTGTAAATACTGCTGTTTCATGATCGCAAACAAGAAATGACCCCATACTGCTTGAACTGACTTTTTTTCATGCTGAATTGAAACAAGAATCACATCAGAGTTTATAATTGTGGTACGATGACAGCCAGAGAAAGAACAGTCTTATTTAAAACCAGAACACTTGAAGGGGATGTGAGAGAAATGTGTTGAGGAATGAATTCAACAGGCAGTAAAATGGAAATATTAGGGCGCTCATGAACTTGGCTTTAGAGGTGACAGAGGATACCTCCAGTTTACGTTTTCTGTGAGTGTGAATAAAAGAAGCTAGGTTGTAAGGTGGCAGGTCTCACCTTTCTCTCCCCTCTTCTTCTTGGTGCGGTCGATGTGGTCTTTGAGCTGAATGCGGACTTGCCTCTCGTTGGGCTGGTCCCGGATGAACGGGTGCTTCAGCAGCTGCTCCGTCGGGGGACGCTGAGTGTAGTTCTTCACCAGAGAGTTCTCGATGAAGTTGAAAAACTTTTTGGACCTGTGAGGAAGGTGGAGACGGTGAGTTTTTAGACTTGACGAGTGGACGCCAGAGGAAGAAAAAAAAAAAGTCCAACCAAGAGAGGACAGAGCACGTCTAAGAATCTTTAATTACATTTGATTTCTTCAAACTAAATCTGAGTGAAGCATCCATCCTGAAAAACGCTCCCCCACCTCCATGACAACAGCCTCTGGTTTCTGCATGTTAATTGAGATTTATACGTGCGGGCAGGCAGCACCATGAAAACGCTGAAATATGGGGCACACTGCACCTGCACCCGTTTAGATGTGGTTTGCGTCTCATTCAAATTTAAAAAAGGAAACGTTTAAAAAGAAACCTCCTGAAGCTTCTGGAAATCTGGTCAATAAGAAAGTAAAGGTGAATAAGATAAACAAGACGTAAAAATCAGAGACAAAAAACGAGTAAAAGTCATTTTGCTTTTTTCCCCCCCAAAACTGGGTGAGCTTGATTGGAAATGATCCTGGCTAATCACACAGACAGCAGCACAGAGAAGTGGAGCCATAAGCGTCATGTTTGAGTCGCCAGAATCCAAAAAAAAAAAAAAAAGCGTTTTTAATGAAGGTTCTCAGGTGCTATGATGCAACTTAAAATGTCTGACAGTACATAAGCCCATCAGAACCGAAACGTCCGTCAAAAAGTGGAAACCATGTTTTTTTCTGACTTTATCATGTTTTTTATTCAGAGCAGCGCTGCAGTGTTTCCAAGAGATAGAGCGAGCGTGCCAGAGCAGGTGTAGCACAGATGTGCAACTCAGCAGAGCTCGGAGGAAAGCTCTGATTCAGGCCTCTCTGGAAACCTGATCTGAGGTCAGGGATAAATCAAAATGCAAAAAAAAAAAAAAAAAGTTACACACAGAGAGGCCAAGAAAGAAAGAAAATAAAATATAAAAAGCTTCTGTTTTATTTATAAGAGTCAGAAATAGGGATGGAAAGATGCACTTACATGCACAAAAACAAATCTTTCTTCTGGTTGCTACTCACCATTTTTTAGATTTGAGCCTGGGAGGAGGGTTTCTTGGAATAAGGAAGAGTGCACGCATAGGGTGCATGTCACAAAGTGCTGGGAGGAGACGCACGAGAGCAGAACGTTAACAACCTTTCACGCCGCACAAAATCGTGCCAATATGAGCAAAGCGGTACTCACGTGGTGCGCCTTCAGCCATTTCGATAGCTGTGATACCAGTGGACCACAAATCACTCTGCAGGGAAAAAGACAACGCCCAGTCAGCCAAACCGCAGCGAGAGGACATGTTCAGACAAATCAGCCCCTTCACAGGTGCAGTACACCTGTTTTATGTGAGGTTCTGTGGAGGCGCTTACTCTGTAATCGTAGGTAGCATCCGGGTTCTCGTCGCAAGCGATGACCTCCGGGGCCATCCAATAAGGAGTCCCGATGAAGGTGTTTCTCCTCCCGACGGTGCGGTCCAGCTGAGCGCTCACACCAAAGTCAACTACGAGGAGGGACGATAGTGAACACAGAGGTCAAGGTGCTGGATGAGCTCTCCAGTCACATGTCATACTGAGTGACATGATCCTGATGGAGGTGCTGTCTGACCCCAACTGGACCAAAATCAATTTAGAGGCGAGTCAGACTGTGGAAGGGACGCCAGGTGAAGCATCACATCGTGTCTTCGCTTCTCTCTTTTTGTCAGCAGTCAAATTGTGAATGTCCAGAACAGTAAGAACATTTAAAAAAGAAACTGCAAAATGTGACGTAAATATAATTTCAGCGTGCATCAGCGTATCCTGTGTGACTGTGTGAAGTTGTATTACATA
Source organism: Symphodus melops (assembly GCF_947650265.1). NCBI lineage: Eukaryota > Metazoa > Chordata > Actinopteri > Labriformes > Labridae > Symphodus > Symphodus melops. Next base: position 12,417,771 of record NC_136713.1, on the reverse strand, counting down.
CATAGGACAGACGATGTAACATGGAGGGAAACTCACCCAGTTTGACTTCAGCGTTCTCCGTCAGCAGGACGTTCTGGCCCTTGATGTCTCTGTGGATGACGTGGTGGGCATGAAGGTGGGCGAGACCCTGACGAGTACAGAAAGATACATGACTGTGAGAGGAGAGGGAACAATTAAAGAAGAGGAGAGGAAAGGAACCGAGGAGAGGAAAGCAGAGGAACCAAAGAGAGACGAGAAGAGGAACCGAGGAGAGGAGAGGAAAGGAACCAAGGAGAGAAGAGAAGAGAAGAGAAGAGAAGAGAAGAGAAGAGAAGAGAAGAGAAGAGGAACCGAGGAGAGGAGATGAAAGTAACCGAGGAGAGGAGAGGAAAGCAGAGGAACCGAGGAGAGGAGAGGAAAGCAGAGGAACCGAGGAGAGGAGAGGAAAGGAACCGAGGAGAGGAAAGCAGAGGAACCGAGGAGAGGAGAGGAAAGGAACCGAGGAGAGGAGAGGAAAGGAACTGAGGAGAAGAGAGGAGAGGAGCTAAAGAGAGAAGAGAAGAGGAGAGGAACCAAGGAGAGGAGAGGAAAGGAACCGAGGAGAGGAGAGCAGAGGAACGAAAGAGAGAAGAGAAGAGGAACGGAGGAGAGAAGAGAAGAAGAGAGGAACCGAGGAGAGGAGAGAAGAGAAGAGGAACTGAGGAGAGAAGAGGAGAGGAGAGGAACCGAGAAGAGGAGAGGAAAGGAACCGAGGAGAGGAAAGGAACAGAGGAGAGGAGAGAAGAGGAGAGGAACCAAGGAGAGGAGAGGAAAGGAACTGAGGAGCGGAGAGCAGAGGAACCGAGGAGAGGAGAGGAGATGAAAGGAAGCGAAGAGAGGAGAGGAACCAAGGAGAGAGGAGGAGAAGAGATGGAAAAGGAGCTCACTCTGAGGATCTCTCTGGAGATGTAAGCGATCCAGTCTTCCTTCAGCTGGTTCCCTTTTGTGTTCTTCACCAGGTCCGTGATAGAACCGGCTCCACAGAACTCCATCACCAACTAAAACACAGGGAACAGTGATCATCAGAGGAGATCTAACTTACACCTGACAAATCAATAATGTTAAATAATGCATGCTTAACTCTGTGGCAGTGAAATGGGCGGTTTTTGGCTGCAACATGATCAATTTAGTCACCGTAAATGTTTTTGTATTGAATCTAACAGTCTCCCAAAAGGAAGGAACTCTAAGAAACGGACCTTTCTGCGAAGAATAAATCCGATACGTGACTCTCTTAAAATGCAACAAAGTCATTTTATCTTGAAGGAATCGGCTGCTGCACCAATCGTGTGTGAATTTGGTGTTTAAACGGTTGCTTCGCTTCCGATGCTAAATCTGCATAACGCACGATTACGCTAAATCTGTGTGTGGCGGAGGCGCAGCTGTAAACCAGCAGCAGCAGCAGCAGCCTTCTGCCAGGTTCATATAAATCCATAAGATTTAAAGGAAAGCAACGTTATGGCTGAAACAAAGTGGAAGAAGTCCTCATGGCAGCTCCGTGGTTTCTTACCCATAGCTGGTCGTCGTGTCCCGGGGGGCTTTTCTTAATGAAGGCGCCGTAGTAGGTGGCTATGTTTCGGTGGTGGGAGTACTTCTTCAGCATATTGATCTCAAGTTTAATCTCCTCCTCCTCATCCTTGAAACATTAACAAAAAAACACCACACACACAAAAGTTACAGAGCAATAAAAAGACAAGATTGTGAAATAAAACCACTTTGTGGCGTTTTTGGGGCTTTAAGTGACTCAAATCACTTCACTTCCACATTTAGGGTCATAGCAATGAGACAACACCCTGCTTTGTGGCTTTATTTCAGCATGACCGCGTCTTATTCATCTTGAATGTCGGACTCGGCTGTACGACAATGCAGCAGGAGTCGCCCGTCTACCCGCAAATGATTCCTTTGTTTAGGGATTACTGATGCATGAGTGAGTCTCATGTGGAGGGCGGACGTGTACAGTGGCCCTCGTGTGCATTTAGCCCCATGTTAAAACATGAATAAATACACATTAGATCAATGGTTCTACATAGATAAACATAGCTGGATTATTTATCTGCAGGGGTAAAAAGAAAAGTCCACCTCTAACAATCCCTGCAAACAAAAAGAATCAGTGTTCATGGTTATCACTTTACATCCCGTCTGTTTCACACAACCAGGTGAAGCCTTTACCTGGATTATTAAACCTTCGCTTCCTCTTTGCGCTTTAAGGTTTACAAGTTAAAGGTTTCAAATTGCAACAGCAGGTTGCTTCTATTTGCAGGCTGACCTTTGAGGAGAAAAACGTCCACAATCTCAGTGTCTCCACTCCAGGTACATTTTCGCCATCGCAGAAAAAAAACACACCTTTTTTATTGTTTTGGTTTTTTTTAAAAGGTGGTTTATTTTTGTGCTATTTAATGCCTAGTTCAGGTGACATTCAGGATTCAGGGGGTCCACGTGGAGGACGACAGCCTCTGTACACGGGGCGCACGTACATATCACTATGCTGCCGCCGCACTCAGTAAAAGATCCTTTGGCTGAAAGTTGAGATACAGCTTCTGAATCGCTCTCATCAGAGCCGCTGAACTCCCTCGACTAACCCAAACACTTTATTGTGTTTGAAAAGCTATTTTACCAAACTGAAAGCGTGAGTTGCCTTTATGTGCCTACATGTTTGTTTGTTATTTTAAGAGATCAGCTCGAAATCAGTCCGACACATCCAAACAAACAAACAAACAGCAGAACACGGCCGGTAAAATCTGGTGGTCTGCAGGGTAAAAAAATAAATAAATAAAAACACAATCAGGTGCAGATTCAAAAAGTGAAACAACAGCTGTGTCTGCTTATAAAAACTTTCTAATCATCAACTAATAAATCAATTTCTTCTGCTCTTTTTGTGTACGAGGGAAAAGTGTTTTCACTTCAGTTCGATATGCACGAACAGGGTTTTGAAGATCTTGTGCTCGAATCGGGTGTTCGAGGCTATCTCTACGAGTGGAAGCTGCTGCGGTGCTGTGCATTCTGGGAGTTGTTGTCTTCCATCCAAAATGAGGCAAAAAGACACTTTCTCGCTCAAACGTTCTGCTACACACGTGACCCGCCGTCAGTACAGATTCATGTGAGGGACACGTGAAGTCTCCGTTTAAGTCAGTTAGAGTCCTAATTGTTTTTTTCGAGGCACTTAAGGATTAAAAAAGGACCACAACCCTTCAGAGACCACTCAACGACCAAGCAGAGGTAAGCCGGTCCACCGCAGTTCTTTCTGCCTTGTATCACCCGACACACGGCGAGCACGCCAGCCTCCATGCGTAGTGTTAGCACCACAGCCCCTGTTTCAAACGCTCCTTTACTGGCAAGAGAGAAAGCAGCAAACCTGTCGTGAATCACATGCAGCTATAAAAGGTCAGCGCTCGCATCCGATAGAAAGTTGAGGAGGATTAACCGTGACACAGTAATTGAACACATGCAGGGATCAGATGTGTTCCTCTGTGGTTAGGAAGTACAGTAGGACGAGAGGGGGGAGGGGGGGGGGCTGTGCAGCATTATGACTGCAGGCTACAATGTGCAGGATTTGCCTCTTTATATTAACAGCAACGTATAATTTCCCCAGGTTTAAAGCACAAACAGCAGAACATTCAGGGACAGCTGATGTGGAATATGAGCAAGCACAATCTGAAGTAAAATGGCAGCAGGGTGTCTGTGCAGGCGGCCATACTGCTGCTGCATGACTCGTCTGAGTTGACGTAAGCCTTTCTGTTGTACACTGCACCCCCCCTCCCCCCCCTCCCTCTCTTTCCCATCCTCCCCCTCTCTGCTCTGCTGTGCAGCTGTTGGATTATCACACCGCCCCGGCAGAGAGAGCCTCGCTCCCACAAGTCAGGTGTGGAGGTTAGAGGAAGAGTGACACAATCAGACGGTGAAGAACGAGGAGAGGAGGAGGAGAAAATGCGTCATTGTACTAGAAACACAGATAAGTTACTAATCTGTTGTACTAGGTCAACATAGATCATTTATAAGAAGATGTACCCGACTCAACTTCATTTTTTAATTTATTTCCTCGTATTTGCTCAATTCTTCATTTATAATACGCGTTTCTTGCCTTACTATATCTCCCTCTATGTGTGATACAAATGAACATGTGTTGCCAATACAAGGATCCAACATATGCAGACTAAATGATCAGCCATATATGCCGAGGTTAATTTTCCATTTCTTACTTTTTACAGCCCTCTATTCTTTTTTCATTTTTCTACAATGAGCATCATGATTATAATAGAAACAAGTCTCTCTAAATCTCTTGTGATTCTTCTTCATGTGGACCAAGGACTGGAAAATTTAACGGTCGAAGACTGGGTGACGTCACCCGTCTATTACCGCAGGGCGACGACCGCCTCAACCCGACAACAGGCGAGGTTAATACGTCTCCTGCTCACTGTGTGTGTGTGTGTGTGTGTGTGTGTGTGTGTGTGTGTGTGTGTGTGTGTGTGTGTGTGTGCTGTGTAACGCTAACAATCTGCTACTCTCTGATTCATTTGTGAGAAATGAGTGGAGAAAAAAATTAATGTTTTAAAGGATTATTACAGGTTTTATTTTAGATTTCGAAAGGACAGGTGTGCTGTAAACAAACAGTCTCAGTTGGAAACTTTCATTCCACATGCTGTCAGTAAGTGCGGACGATACTGTGGGCGTGCCTTTCTTCGACATGTGCCGTCACATCAAACAGGAAGCGATTGAGTAACACGGCTTACGTGATAACTAATTAGGTGAGTGTGTTGGCTCTGACTCAGCGTGACCTCGGACGCTGTGAGGAGTGGCAGCGGGGGCGAGTTCGGGCAAACAGTCTCTCAGCCGCTGAGTCAGGAGCCTCTTCGGGGGTTGTGTTGATCTCTGTGCAGGTGCACTGAATATTGGGAAATCTGTTCTTATCGGGGTAACGATGCATGAGGGGGAAATTTAGCAGACGACTGTACACTCCTGTTCTCCGTGTTTGTTGCATGTGCAGCAAAGCGTGATTCCACACTCATTACGACGGCCTGTGTGGGTGTTTGTGCTCTGACTCTTCCTTGTGTTCCGGCGTGTGTTTCGTGTGTGGTTGTGTGCGTTCCCCCCTCATCTGCAGATGGGACCTCACACAGCTGAGGGCAGCACGCCGGCCGCTAAATGACGCACTTTGCTCAATAAAGCACCCTGTTGCCCGGACCCCTCCCCCTGCTGTTTATAATTCAGCGTGGGCTCATTATGAATCCTGGCACTTTCCTTCTCTGTAAGCTTGAAAACATGAAGACGTCAGATGTAAAGGAATGTCCCTTCATTTTAATATCAACCAGACAAAACGCTCAGTCTCAAACATAGCTGGAGGATGATGTATTAGTGCAGATAGACTTTTCTTCTGTTCAGCTCCCAAACCAAGATTTTAATTGGAGGGATCATAATGAATAAAATCTCCAGCAACCAGCTCATCACTTTTATGCTTTCAAGCTGAAACTGACATGACTAATCTGTAAATCGAAGGAAAGACAGAATGTACCAGATGAAATGTCATCAGACGGTTAAGTATTTTTTTACAACCTGTGTCGACCTTTCTGTTCAAGCAGTACGAGGGCTGGGGATCTTTGCGTGTCTCACGATTCGATTGGCTGTCTTCATGACTCAAAGTCTATCTATTAACGAGTCCAAACTTCAGGATCTGAATTACTTCCTGCTTCATTTGGTGCTATACTGAGTTAAAGAACGAGCTTTAGTCCTTCACAGGGAGCAACTGATTAGAAAAAAATATATTTCTGGAAGTTGTGAATCCATTTAAAATCCCTGTACATAAATCCCCCCCCCCACCTCTAACTGTGTGTATTGCAGATCTGTGCATCCTTTGAAAAGTCCCCTGCCTGCCTTTGTTTACATGTTGGTAGAGAAGTTGGAGCTCACCTCCGTGACGTCCATGACTTTGATGGCAGCCAGCTGTCCAGTCTTGACGTGACGTCCCTGGAGAGAGAGAGAGAAAAGAAGGAGGTGAATGTTCACTCTGACAACACTCGGCCTTGCTCACACTCACTCTGAGCATCCATGATTACTGGGTTTCTGTCACTAACACACACGCTGTGGCATCATCGGACAACATGCTGATTTCTGGGAATGTTTGGGAAGTTTTTTAGACATCACTCAGTAAATAAATGCATACAGAATCCATGTCTCTCATTGATCATCTTACATGTTTGTCGTTCCCATCATCGTATTACAAACTCAACCCAGATGTATCCCACGCTATAAGTAAACCTTCCTATATGCAGTACAGTACATACCGCCATATAAGCTATAACGGCCCAACATTCCCAGACTCCTTTGCTCTCCTAACACCCTTCTGCCACTCCTTACATCAACAAAGGACCGAAATAGAGGCCTCTCCTCTGGCCCTCCCTCCGACCCCGAGAGGAGATAAAACACGGGAGCGTGGGTATTCCCCTTCTGACTCTCACAACGCTCTGTGTGTGTGTGTGTGTGTGTGTGTGTGTGTGTGTGTGTGTGTGTGTGAGCACCGTTCACTGCAGCAAGTGTGTCAGCGATGTCAATACACTGTGCAGACCTGCAGAGGGACGATGCACACATAAACACACCATCATCTCAGCCAGTGCATTCCACAGTCAATTGAAACTGTATGGATTATGACAATAAAAGCCACGTCGGCTTAGGGGCCCTCTTTCTTTTCAGTGGGGGGGGGGGGGGTAAGAGGGACACTTTACAATGCCTTTAATCCACCACACTTTGATCCCAGGCGTCGCCAACACAAAAACAACACTGGGGCTGACATCACGGCCGCTGATGGCTGACGCGGCCCGCTTCACAGACGTTACAGGGAGGAAGTCGGTCGTCAACCTCAAACCTACAATCTGCCCGACACCATACAGTAAGTGCACTTAGAGCATCCTTCAGTAAGGAAGCGAAAGTGTCGTCAGAGTCAAATGAAACTAATCGATAAGACGGGAAAACACAACTGCAAACACATTAGAAGAGAAAACAAACTTTTCATGTGGTGCGAGAAAAAAACCAAAGCGTATTTACGAGATGTTTTCATGCAAAGCACACACATCCTTTACTATGACTCACGGAGATGAAGAAATCCGTTCTCAGAATTAATTCGGTCTTAACACCATTTTCCTTCAATTCAATTTCTTCTTCTAACGAATAAAAAGATCCGTCCTTCAGACTAACATCAACACAAAGAGGAGTTGTGCTGCTTGCAGCCTGACCGGGTGCAGTGTGACCTCCAGCTTGTTGTGGTGCAGGTTAGAAAACTTCAGACAAACACTGATTAAAGAGAAGAGTGACAAACTCTGCGTATCTGTGCAGTGGTTGGTTGTTTCTCTGCATGAAATCAAAGAGCTTAAAAAATAAAATAAAAAAAAAGAGGTCTGAGTGATTTAAGAAAAGGAGCACACTATGAAGAAGACTGACTGTGATGCATGTTAAACAAGGATTTTAAGAGCACATCTCCGATCAGATCTGTATGTTTGGGAACCAGGACTCTGATGTCATTTTTTTTTTTTGCTCCGTTTGTAGCAGAACAAGAAGCCGACGCCGACTCATCGCCACGACGTCCCTCTTATGACGCGAATCAGCATGAAGGATGCAGAAATCCAACGTCCCATCTTAACAGACAGACGGATGGAAGAGAAGAACTTCAGAGACACCATTTACTTAGTTACTCACTAACCTCTCTTTACGGCTGCACACAGCTTTGAGCTGTTAAGTAGACAGAGTGTGCGTTAACAGATTCAACGAATGGGAGTGTGTTCTCAGTTTTACACTTTGACTCCTTCCCCCGTTAGTCTGAAGAATTCACAGTCAGATGAGCGCCGATGGGTGGAGAGAGGGTTTATGTAGACCGCATCATTATTGCATTTCGATACCACAAAACAACCGAGTTACGCAACATTAGCGTCTGATTGAGAGCGGCGAGATGCCTCCGTTACAAGTTTCCCTACATGCTGTTTTTCCCTTACTGCAGGTTTTAATAATAAAAAAATAAAAAAACAGGAGCCTGATGAGTCTTGAAAAGTCATCTTTGAATATATATTTTTTTAAATCAGCGGGATGTTTACTCGTGAGTTCTGCAGGAAGTCAAAGAGACAGAAGGCTTTTAAGACGCAAGGAGCCGCTCCTCGAGAGGGCTTCAACAAACGGATGTTTGACATTTCAGCACGTTGAAATGCATGAATATTTAATCATTTAAAACATCAGTGTGGTTGTCTTTTTCAAATACCTAAATGATGCCGACTGCCGCACCTTTAAAATGTTCCCGTTTCTGATTCGGAGAAATCTGTTCGCACAACGAAATTTATGTAAAGAGCACGATTAAAGGATCTTCTGGTGAAGAGTCCATTTACATGAAATAATTACATACTGATTTGCACATTTTTTCCCTTCTACCTGACACTACTCTGGTATTTATTTAGGGCTGTTTTTGGGCCCAATCTGGTGGTGAAATCTGTTTCTCAACACGTCTGAAAGGGATGCATCTTTCTGCCTTGACTTCAAACTGAATTAATAATGAGCGGTTGGTGAACGCTGGTCGCTCTGTGCCCTGGCAGCAGCGAGCTGGGCGTGTCCGTCTGGAGAGGTTATCTGAGGCACTGAGCCATCACTCAGCCCTCCATCTCCTCTCCTCCCGTCACAGCTCCTCTTAAGCGTGGCCAGATGTGCTGCTGGCCTCTCTCCAGCTCGCCACTGAGAACCACCGACCGACTTGTTGCCTTGAGGGCCGAGACGTCAGGTTTAAATCTACCCTGAAAACAAAAACCTCCCCTTCTTAGAGGGCTCAATGAACAACAGTGCAGGACACGAGACATTTGATTAGAGAGGCTGCTGGCACACAAGGTTTGTAGAGTTTAAATGAGCCTTTTCAGACGCATTAAAGGGACATTCTGCTATTTTTCTAAACTTGTTTTTGGATCCAAAAGGGAACATATATGGCTATATTCTTATCAAGGATAAAACTATCTATTCAAAGCTACTTAACTATTAAAAAACGGATATTTTATCTTGCAGAACAAAGGAGTTGCTGGTCCAAAGACATGCTTGTCAGCCCTGTTAGCCAACGGTCCAGGGTGCACACCCGCATCTTTCTCGGATGCGGGGGATGGATGAATATTTCAAAAAAAGAAAATCTTTTCTGTTCTGAAACTTCGCCAACATATTTGTGCAACTACGACAATTCTCCTTTCGAGACTTTCATTCAATGAAAAGGTTCTAAAAGCTGTAGTGAACGTTTTGCACCAATTTAGACCTCGACGTGTAAAAATAGGCTCCTGCTTAAAAAGCTTGACTCCCTCCTGCTCCCACAGCGCTTCACGATTACTCCAGAGCCTAAGTGCACCGTTAGGACTCGTTAGATGTTTTTAGGGCGGATTTTAAGGTGACAGCAGCGAGCAGTAATGGTCGGCAGCATTGTTAGTGGTCTCCGTGGAGGGGAGCTGTGTTTCCCATACACCTTTCCACTGCAGTCTAAATCGACCAGAACCTTCACCTCCCCTACCGCTCTCACTTCACCGCGAGATCCATCACACTTGGCACACTATTTCCAAACACTGGCAGGACTCCAACACACTGTTTTCCACCAACAAGGCTCCTGGATCACACTGCAGCTGAAAGCTGGCCAGCCGTGTAGGTGCAAAACAAAACGTGCTTTTTATATTATTAGTTCACACAGAGAGCGAGGGAGCAGCGGGGTGCCACGGTCTGCCTCTTCTAAAAGGTCACTGGTGAAAGTGTGTTCGGAGTGGTACGGTGTAAGACGGTGGAGGTGGTAATGAGGTATGGATGACCACCCTGTGGGGTCGGACAGAGGGGGATAAAACAGGCAGGTCAGAGTCGCCATCTTCCTCTGGAAGCAGATACATCGACTGATTTAACACACTTCCCTAACGCACTTCAGACGGAGGCTCGGGTTAAATATATGATCAATCAGCAGTAAGAGGCAGCACATGACATGCAGGGCTGTGCCCCGCTCCCGTTTCTCCAGGCTCCATCGCTGCTGCATACAAGCACATTGACCCAGTTCTCCCACACGCAGCCTCTGCCCTGCTTCTTCCACTCCTGCACTCCCAAGAGGAGTCAGCAGAAGAGATTAGGAAGGGAAGGAGGAGAGGTAGAGGCAGCGGAAGATAAACTGTAATATGTGGCTGCATGGAGGATAAAGAGGAGGAGAAGCCGAGAGAGGATGACAATGCAATGAAAGCATTAAAGTGCATGAATGGGAGAAGCCAACGCACGGAAAAGGAGGAACAAGAGTCTCTGGCAGGAGGCAGCTTGATGTGACTGTGCATTTATTGATCCCAGTGCGGTAGCTGTGAGGGATTAAAGGGGCATGGCGGAGTCTTTCCCTGAAGGATTCACACTTAAAGAGGTTGCAAAAGTCCAATCAGCGACAAAGGCAGCAAATATAAGCTTCAGCTGCAGGTTTGAGCGGCAATCGAGCAGCGCCATCCGAGACATCCAAACTGGAGCGAATAAAATCTGCCAGGGTTTTAGTCACAGTCTCGGTCTTTTAGTTCTATTTCACGTGATGCAACCCATTGTAACCTGCAGTTAGTGAGTGGGGATGATCAGTCCTGCCCGTCTGTAACAGTTTCATTAAAGGAAAACAATGATTTTAAATTGCTGCGAGATTTTGTTACTTTTCAATAAAGTTTGATAGTATTTGCTGTTAAATGTTGCGCTACATTAAAAATACTTTGTATACTGTTCACAGTTTGTATTCTCAACTTTATTAAAAGGAAGTTAGGCTTCTTTTTTCGCCCGGCAGTATCGAGAGCGTGGAGTTTAAAATTCTCGTATTGTGACAACCCTGCGTCCTTCCACACAAAAGCCTCTTTTTGTTTCCCTCCGACAATCTGAAAGATGGAAGACAAGGAAAGCGGGTTCTTAAAGGAGGAAAAGAGCTGTCAAGTGGAGGCCTCAAGACAGACAGGGAAGAGGCTGTCTCGCCTGCCAAGCGTCTTTGTGTCTCATCTCAACACCAATCGGCCGAATGAGACACACGCACGCACGCACGCACACACGCGGACGGACAGACACAGAGAGTTCTGTTGAGGCAGTGTGGCCAGTCAGCGAACGCTGCAGGTCTTGTGACACCCATTAGAGAGAGGGTCACTATGGAGGGGAGGTGGGAGGCGTGGACGTGCGTGCGGTCACACGGGAAGTGACCATTCTTTTGACCAATCAGCGGACTGCAGTGTTTAGCTCCGCTTTTTTCGGGGTCTGCTCGATATTCTTGGCACCCCCCAACGGAAGGGTCCCAAAAAGTAGGACGGTACGGATCGGTTATTTGGGAATCTTTCCCAGGATTAGTCTATAGAAAGGTCAAAAAATGTGCGCCGTACCGATCCGAACCGAGCCGGAAACGGGGCTAAAGAGATGCTCACACCGCGTGGCCGGGGGGGGGGGGGGGAGTGTGTCAGATTCTGTACTTCTGCTACATGTACACATGCTTACAGTTTACACAGAGCTGCTGCTGGCCTGTGTGTGGAGAATAGAAACAGAGTGACACATCATGCCTTGTTGCAGCATGGGCGACACACTCGACTCCTTCCAGTGTTGAATTAATGCACCAACAGAACATCTTCTGAAGCACATTATTGTGAAGTCTGCATTTCTTAATATTTGCACAATTATTCCGAGCACTCCGCTGCTCTGATCTGCATCAACCCCACTACCTTGAGGGCTGAGCAGCCTCGCCTGGCTCCATATGGCACTGGTGGGTATTTAACTAAGAGTTGTGGACCGTCCCCCAGCAGCAGCTCTGTCCATCATGCAGAGGACAGAGGCTGCTCTTAAAGGGGAAACAAAGAAAAAAGGGTGACGAATATCAGAGCTGGAAAAAAAGATGAAATAAGAACTCGTCCTTCCGTTTGCTGCTGATGCAATGGCGAGCACTCAGACCTGTGACTTTGCTGGTGTTTGTCATTGAGCTCTGGCACCGCACCAAATAATCCCCCCAAGTCAATTTAGCAGAGGCTGCACACACATGACGGGAAGAAAACACGAGTGGGTACTGCCGAGGTCGAGGCACTCCCAAAGGATGCATGGCAGGGAGGCAGGGAGGCAGGTTGGCAGGAGCTCTGCAGCCTCAGGACTGACTATATATGGCCTTTCTGCAGAGCGGCAGGGAATCTTTCCAGCATACCACGCACAATTTAAGGAATTATGTCCTCTTCTCTGTTATCATTACTCATTATGTTCCTATATCCAGAGCGAGGAACCTGAAATAGTCCAGTGAGCCGGCTGGTTCAGAGCCAACTGATAAGAGAAGGAGGGAGGGGAATATCTTTGTGCACTCAAAGAGCATTTTTTTTTAAATGACTAATGAAGGGAGCTCAGCTGATGTGTGGCATGCTTCGAGTGTGCATCAGAAGTGGATGTGCTGGTTTGAGGACTCTCACTCTGAAGCCCGATTTAAAATGGAAGAAGAAGAGAGCTGATCTCGACTTAAAGCTGGAGCAAATACTACATAATCAAAATGATATCGTCTAATCCCAAGGCTAAAAGAGTTAGCTGGTTATTTAACTAGTTATGGACGGTACTTCCTCCAGATCTATTTTGTCTCATTTTGCATGAAAATGTCTCCAAAGGAAGCCGGACCAAAAACATGATTGGGAGTTTATTGTTAACATGTCGAAAACTGATTGGCTGGATTACGGAGCGGGCCTCTACAGGCCTTTTGGGGAACTGCAGTTTTTGACAGATGTGTATTTGCTTCTCTTTTAAACCCTGTAGGCTGTCAGTTGAATGTGTGAGGTTTGTGGTTATTAAAAGAAACATGCATGCCAGTGTGTTTTTTAAACTTTATGCCGCAGGGGTATTTTAGCATATTAAAAGGTGCAACGGTTTTTTTGCTTTTTTTTTTAAATCAGTACAAAGATTCAGGGTTCAGTCTAATGAGCAGGCAGGCTGATGCAAAACTCAGAGATGTGGTAAGTAAGCTTTTTGACTATGATGTCATTTTTCATCACGACTGTCATTCAAAAATGTGCTGCGCTGTGTTTGCAGGGGTTTCACGCAGAGGCTGCAGCTCGAGAGCCGGCGGCACAGACATGAGGAGTTGACATGGCATTTTTGGGCTTTAGAAAAAAAAAGAAGAAAAAAACAGCTTGAATTTTCTGGGTTCAGCTGCGAGTTGTTCAACACAGCGGAGATACATCATGGGATCTGATTGGAGGAAAACAAGGTTCGTTTATAATCCAGTCCAGAGCCAAGTGGAGTTTGAAATATTCCAATCCATGAGCCAAATACGAGATTACTATCTTGTGTTTATGCAAATTAAATCTCGTTATCTCTAGAATATGAGGTGTAGGACTGGAAACACTTCATGTCATTCAGAAGGCTGTTTTGACACATGCACTGAGCCTTTACTGAGTAATGTCATCAGATTGTAAAAAAACGCCGGAGGAGGCCTTTCTGCAAGAGTTTTCATTTTAAATCTCTACGACTTTAAACTGTATTTAAAAGCGCTTCGACTCTTAAGGTCACTAAAAACCGAGCATGTTCAGTCCACCTTGAACTCTGAGGGGGAAATGCCTCGAAGGAATCAGAAGTCTACAAATCAAAGACTAAAGAAACTCAGCCACATTGTGTTATCTAAGAAAGGGCCTTGCAATCTGTGACCAAGTGCTCGACAAAGCAGAAAAAAAAAAGGGCTCAGAGGGAGAAGAAACTCCACCCCGTTTCAGTTGGGGGGCCTGTTGTGATTATTCAGTCCGTTGGCGTTTGAAACCCTGCAGACAAACTCCTCCTTTCTGTGGATGTTAACCCACTGACGGACTAGAGTGAGGGGACAAACCCAGCTTTGTGCGAGTGCTGGGGCAGGTTCTGTCTCAAACTGGACAGCTGCTCTTCTACAGCTGACCCCCCCCCCCCCTCCCCTCCTGACACTGCACATGCTCACAGGCCACACGCTCATTCAACTGGTTAACATGACAGTCGATGCAGCGATCGACAGCTGATCGGAAAGAGGCTGCTGCAGCATGCTGTAGCCTTGGTTTGCAGTAATAATCCATCACTTTATCTCATCCAGGCTGCTCCAACCGCGTCTTTGAGTCGACTGCAGGCTAATCTCACGGCCCTTCGCTAGTCCGAGCTCTATTCCCACACAGCGGCGCTTGCAAATAGAATTAGCATTGGCCAGTGAATGGAGCGAGAGATTAAACAGGACAAGCTGTAAGTCAGTCCCATACGTCCGGCTCATAACCATCTGGATGGACGATAGCATGCGAGCGTCACACGTCTTTAGTGACAGGCACTGGGTCCTTCTGTCTATGCTGCACAGGGGGCGGCTTTCAGGTGCACATAGATGGGATGTGGCTCTGCAAGATGGGGGGGGGTGGGGGGGCTCCTGAAGTTCATCACACTGGGGGATTGAATGCAGGTCAGTGGAGCACTGTGGGCTCAGAATTAAACACTCAGCTTAGCCCGCTGCTCAGCACACGGGCAAATTGATGCTTTTTTTGCTTAGCCTCCTGTTAGCCTATTAGCAGCCAGTGATGTGTTAAAAAAAAAAAAACTAGACGCCTGGTAAATGTGTGGGTACGTGGGGGAAATCTCATTAAGTGTGCCTCGTATTAAAACCCCCCATTGACCAGCTACCTGCAGCATTAACTGCTGAGGTGATATTGTGATATCTTTTGATATTGCATGTTTAATGATCGATAGTGTCTATCATGCACAAATACATGGGCAACCAAAATCTTAACTTTTTTTTTTTAAGCTAATTTAGTCAATGTGCAGGAGTTGCAATTTTTATATAAAAAAAAAAAAAAAAGGAAATGACTCAGCATCAGTCGCCTCAAATGTAAGATCAGGTAGCGCCGAGTACTCCAAGTGATGCACAGAGCCGCGACTTTATAAGTCAAGAAACCAACCTTTTAATCAAGGCGCTAGCTGAGAGTGTAATTTAAGTCAATGGGAGACTAAATGCAACTTTTTCACCTCAGCAGCCACAGTGATTTATTTCATCTTCAACCACAATCGGCCGTTACATCCCCCCCTTCTCCAAACGCACCAGACTCCGTTGACAAAAACGCAACTGTGCAGTAAAAACACAAGTGTACAGTGTGACTCGGATTGGCCTTAAAAATGAGAAAATGTGCATCAACCTTCACTTCACGCACAACTCACGCACTTAACAAAATGATCAGTTTCTTTCATGGTAATAAATTATTTTGTTGCTCTTAAACGGTAGCTTTATGCTGTCTAGTACTTGGATTTATTCTGACCACCGACTGTGATCAAAACTAAAAACAACACGATCAGAGCAACACTGGCTGAACTAAGCAGATCAACGTTAGCGGCGACCATTAGCTCGTCTTAAATCAATGTGCTCCACTTGATCTAAGCGTTGGTATTCTGTCCGTTTTCATCGTGCAGAGGTTTTTAAATAAATCGGTGCCGAATTCACTGCAGAGGTTTCCTCCGCTCCAAGATGAAAACACAGACTACGTAAAACCAGCATTAAAGCTAAAAACAGCAGTTTTATATCACAAATGAGCCTTTTTCTGATGATGTTTGGCAGAAGCAGTAAAGGTGATATATCCCTTCAAGGCATGTTTTTTTTTAATATTCCTAGATGTAAATCTTTATCATGTTTAAAATGAGGCATGCACTCTATTCTTTGTTGGACTGCACAGGATGTAAGCAGACCAACCAACGATGATGTCAATCCAATCGTATCGCTTCAGGAGGCTTTTGTCAGAATCGTTTTTCACTTTACACGAAGAAAAGAAAATCTCTATCATCATCCTATTATAGCAGTGAGTGAAGTGCTCAGTAAATCAGACGTCCTCTTAGCATATAGGTGTGTGGTTTAATGTCATGGAGCAGAGAAGAGAGCTGAGCTAGCTGCAGCATTATCACAAGGAGGCCCATTACAGCAGTAGGGCTCTCCAGTCCCTCCATCAACAGCATCTTTGACTCCTGCATTAGCTTCTCTCTCTCTCTCTCTCTCTCTCTCTCTCCCTCCTTCGGCAACGTCTTTCAACAGCAGTACTGTTAATTTTTCTTCAGAGAAATGTGACACCAAGGCCAGATGGCCCAAAGGAGAAGTGTAAAAGTCCTGATTTATGCAGGACAGAAAAATGTGGATTTGTTGAGAAACGGAGAAAAAAAAAGAACCTTGCAGGATTAGTCTTAAAACAGATTTCTCCATCCTGGTTTCAGTGAAGGCAGGTGATGCATCAGACAGCAGACTGTCTGATTCACCTCTCAGTTGAACAATTAACAATAACAGCAGACTCATGGCAAAAACAAGCTCCAGATCCACCTCTGTGTCGTCTGAAATGTGACGTGATGAGGCATGCTCGTAAAGACAGTCGGATATTTGATGAATGCATTTGTTTTTAGACTCGATTAGGAGGAGGAGAAATTTTTAAAAAAAACCATTTATAATCTTGAGCATTGACTGTGAAAACAGGACAGGGCAGGCCATGCACTGCGCCTCAAAAACCAACCTTGTATACTTGTCCATAGGTGCCATTTCCAACTACCTCCACCAATTCAAATATCCCAGCCGGATCCTGAAAAAGAAAAAAAAGAAGACTTGGTGTTAAATATGAGCGTTTTGCTGGATTTATTTGATAGGAAAGACAGTGTCCGGTGTAAGCCAGCTGTTGCGCCCTGGTCTTCCCTACATGCCAAATGCATCTCGAACAAAGGAAAAGCAGACACTGGCAACACCTCGCCTCGGCTCAGCGGTCATTTTCAACACTTCAGCTGCTACAAGAAGACACACGGCTCGGTTTTATAATGTCGGCCACGCGGGAAAGTGTTTGTTTTATCGAGAAATGTTGGATAATAAACGGCTAAACATCAACACACAGGCTCGGTTCGGCAGCACTCACCCGCAATGAAGCCAAGTCGATGTCTACCAGACTTTTAGCTGGAGAGTCGTTCGCCATCTTTCAAATAAAAAAGCCGAGCTTTCCTTCGCGTGGACGCAAAAACAACCGCCGCTCGAGCATTTGCGGGGACTTGTTTTGTTTTATTTTTTTGCGGTGAAATCACGCAGAGGCCGTCGCGTGTTTCCTCTCTGTGGGGCTCCGCTTGTGAGCAGTGAAAACGCCGAGCTCTCGTTACTCCATGTTGAGGTGGCAGCAGCGGGCTAACTGTCCGCTCTCTAGCAGCTCGTGCCACTGATGACAAGCTCGAGTCGAGACTGCGACTTCCGCTAGAGAGTTTCAACATAAAAGCCTCGGCGAATTACGGTTCAAACGTTCATCAATTATTTTTTGATTATAATTAATAAATGTTGAATCTGCTTAAAATATGGTATGTGTTGCCCTGAAGATTAACTGAACAAATATTACATGATTGCCACAATGATTTAGTCAAACATCATTCAAAAAAAGTTTATGAAACGTCAAAAACATTTCATGAACAGCATTATGAAAAATAACATTTACCTTTTGATAAATCTAAATCTTGCGAAATGTATTAGGCTCTTAAATAAATGTCGTGTGTGTGTGTGTGTGTGTGTGTGTGTGTGTGTTCCCGCGTTTGTGTGTGTGTGTGTATGGAAAGTACACTTACATACAGTAATTATTAAGATCATTTCCACAACTCAAATTAACACTTTCTGTACTGTACATGGATCAGTATTAAACAGGGATGCTGTTTAACACGTCTTTAGACTAACTCATAAACTCAAATTATAACATCCTCCTTTTTCTGTAAGGAACTGAATGATAAAGTGGAGATGTTTAGATCATACTCGAGCATTGTCAAGCATTATTTCCTTTACATTGAAAGTGAAGCTACCCAACTTCCGCTTTGAGACTGCCTAACTCTCGCAGCTTTGACTGCGAGCCGCAAAAACACAGGAAGCCGGTCGGCCTCTCTCAGAAAGAAAAGGGCTGGGCCTTAAAACATCAAGCGTGAATATCGAGATGATCTTTAATGCGATAAATACATACTTATTAATACACACACAAACGTGCATTTCAACATCTTAAAAGGAGCAAAAAGCCAGGTGAAATAAATAGGGGCGGACCACAGCATCCTTCTGGACATGCGCATGGTCGACTCCACAGTCAATATTGGTAATCATGGGTGTGGCAGGTGAGCAATCTCAGGAGTGATGCTGGCTGTGACAGTGCCATGTTTCCCTCAGCAGACCTACATATTTTATATATGGAGCTGACAGTCTGAATGAACTGCAGCCTTAACTTGCCATCAAAGCAAATCAATGCATGGTACACTGAATAATAAATCCCAGAACCACACTGATGAAAGTCTGAATAATAGGAGAGACTACACTAGTGGATATCAGTTTTTATATCTATTTTGTCAGATCAAATCCTTCTTTTTTTAAGAACAGTGTTTACCAGAGTTATAAAATAATAAGCATGGGGGGGGGGGGGGGGGGGGCTTGTGGTTCAAGTGTGCGACCTATATATGGAGGCTATAGTCCTCAAAATGGGGGTCCAGGTTACAGTCTGACCTGTGGCTCCTTTCCTGCTTGTTGTTCTATCTCCCTCCCTGATTTCTGACTGTATCCACTGTCTTAGCACAAACATGAACATTTATAATTACAATAATAAAATAAATAAGAATGAGACAAATCCAAGGGGGCAGAAGGACTCGAGTAGACACTGCTCTCATTCAGAGTCCAAAGTCAAGCTTGTTAAAACATTATCATAAAGACAAGATTTAAAAACAGGCAGTGTGAGAAAGCTTGCTCTCCTCTGCTCTTCAGTCTGGTTCATGAAGGGGTTCAAAGCTTGGATACCAGAAACCTCCAAAACATCACCAGACTCCACTGAGGCGCAGTAGTTACTGGTCTTATCCCACCTGGATTTTTTAGATGTTTTTTTGTCTGTTATTTTGAGTTAAATGCATATTTTTTTAAATACATAATATTAAATAAGAAATTAAACGCACACAACAATGGCCAATGGACTTGAGCTTGTATTGTTCTTTTCTACACAACTCAAAGTGCTTTGACGCCGCATGTCACACCTACACACTGTTATGTAAAGAGACAATCAGAAGTGACTAATCCCATTCATACCCCGCCGACGAAGCAGAGGGAGCATCTTGGGAAGAAGTGACTTGCTCAAGGACACACTGGACATGTGGCTGCAGGAGCTGGGGGTCGAACCCTCGACTGCCCAGTTGAGAGACGACGACTCCATCGCTGAATCAAATGTTGTCAGACACTTCGGGTAACAGAGTCTGTCATCGAAAAAAATTACATTAAGACACAAAATGATGAAGCCAGGAAATAGAAAAAAAAATATATATAGTTATATATGAGTTGAATATAGGTTACAAAACTACTGTATATAGTGTAGTAAATGTAGTTTATTCTGGGCTTCTTAAATAAAAAAAGGAGTTTTTTAAATGAAGTGTCACTCCCCGTCATTTTTAACGAACAGCACCAAACAGGCGTCAGTGGTGTGTTTACACAGAGAGGACAAATGTTCCGCTGCAGAGCTTCACTTATTTATCACAACCCCACAATGAAACGCTCCCAACAGACACAGCTAATCTTTTGCTTAAACAAACTCAACATTCAAACAGCAGGGCTGGCTGAACCGGTCGGACAGGATGAGATCTTCCAGCGGGGTGACGCACGCACGCACGCACGCACGCACGCACTCACACACACACACAGAGACAAAGCCTCAACTTAAAGCACTTAAACTAATACTTAACACACTTAAAACATGCTTAATCCACCTACTGTAAGGTAAACTTGTAGAGAGGACACTGTTAATGTAAATCCTGCACGACCACCTGTGTGTGTGCGTGTGTGTGTGTGCAGCTGAAATACACTTTTTGGCCCATATTTATTGGTTCAAATGTCAACACAACACTTGTCAGTGGGGGCAGTTCTCCAAGGGTTCAGATGGGCTTGTAGCTGTCACATTATGAAGAGTTGACTGCCCCCCTGTGGATTTTTAACGTCATTGCATTTGGACATTTACTACCTGTACGTGTCAACAACTGTTTCCAACATTTTGGTGAAATAACTGTCATGGCGGTGTTTAACATGTGTCAGCAGCAGAGCCTGACGAGGATCTGTTGTGATCTGCTGACAAGCGACAAAGTGACACCGATGCTACGCATCAGTACTGTGACACTTTTTAAAACTAGAATTCAAATACCGGTAATCATTTCAAGTAATAATCACTTTAAATGAGTTGAATAAACAAAAATCTGCTTTAATTGTGTGAATTTAATTCAATTTTCAACACAATTTAAGATATTTAGTGAATTCAGTGTAAATCCCATCCCAGTTAAAGGCCATGTCTTTGTGCAGTTTGAGGCCCCTGTGCACTCAGTGTTCAACTCGTCAGACTTTTTATGGTGTATTGCAGATACATCAATGTCAGCAGACAAAGTTTTCAATGTGTGTAGGTATGAAACACGTATATAAATGGACAAATAAATACAATTCATGCACAAATAATTCTCGGGATGATTTAGAAATTGTGTCCTCGTGTAGTTTCCCATCACCTTCACGTTTGGAGTAAAATACACTCCACCAAATTCTTTGTTACTGATGTTTTCCTAGTCTGTCTACAAACCCCCCAATGATGAGAAAATTCCCTCCTCTCCGTCTTCTGCCTGCTCCACTTTTCAGAAAATGTGTGCTCAAACAGGCCGTTTTGAGATTTTCCCTTCATGACATCACAAAGGGCAGTAGCCCCTCCCCCAGGTGGGTGACACTCCCACAGCTAGGTGTTTGTTCTGCCCTCTGAGTCTGCCTTCTCACCGTAAACAATAGGAGCAAAGAGCACATACGCTTTGTTCTTCCATCATGTTTCTTTATTACTAACTCGTGTCGTCCTGTCGTATTACAGCCACCTGCCCAGAAGGTGGCGACAAAGACCATCTATACTTCAGACCCTGTGTGCCACCGTTAAGCAGGAGGTTAATAATATTATATAAATAGCAACATGTGATACAAATGTTGAGTTGCAGGTCATGTTAAGAACATTTACACACGACAGTCCTGATAGAAAAAAGGAGCCTTTAAAATCCAGTGCCAGTTTTCTTCAGAAAGAGCTGAGTAAATACAGTCACGCACATTATTTTTACCTTTTCAGCTTTAGTAAAGGCAGAACAACGGCTACAGTGCAGATCAGGACCACGACCGCCCTTTCACTGTGATAGTCTTTTTTTTTTAAAGCATTTTGATGCTGTTACATGGTATTTAGAGAAGACTAAGGATTTCAAACCTGGGCCATATTTTGAAAGTGAAAACATCTCCTCGAAGTTCTTGTTTTTATTACTGACAGGCTCAGAGTGTTAATCCAAATACCAGTCAACACTACAAGACGGATTTCACCAGAGATGCTCTGTGAAGTCGCTCTGATTACGAAGTCAGAGATTTAAACGCCACAGGACACTTGAGATGTTCGTCCACCGCCTCTTTTTATGTCGTTCGCCGTTGCTGGATTTGAGTTCATTGAAAACATCAAAGTCGAAAAAACATGAAGCAGAGGAGGGGGGGGGGCGTGTCCTGTGAGGTTAAATGATGGTCAGAATAAGTATTTTACCTGAAGACAGAAACATCTTTCTCTGTCGGGATCCTTCCTTTTAAGACCCTGAACAACAATCTGAGCGTACCTGTTGAAAAAGAAGGACACGTCGTGGACGCGCTTTTACAGCCGGTCGCACGGCGCCAAGACTACTCCAAAACTTTTTTGAACCTTTCGCCTTTAAAAACCCTTAAAATCTGTCAGAGCGATGCCCAAGTTTAAAAACACTTAAATCCCTCTCAGTAGTTCTTAATGGAGAAAATAACAATAAAAGTTACATCATCTAATCTATTAAAGAGGTCATCACGTCAAATAGTGTTATTTTCTTGTCAGTCAGATTCTGTAACATCTGATACAGGCCGCCTTCATCTTTAAGACTCGACGTGTCGCAAACGCAAAGTTTCGCCAAAATGGACAGAATCATAACAGTGCAGTAAAGTAGCTACATAACGGGGCGACGCGCCCGTATACCTGGGATTACCGAGTACATGTCGTTAGCGTTCAAATCAAAGACGGGGAAACGCTCTCCTCCGTTCACTCTGTACACGAGTGTTTCCAAACTAAAAGCACGCATCCTTCAGCTTTCAGCACAACTGAGCGACAGCTTCTCTCGCATATATTAAAAAAACACTGTTAAATATAGGAACGGCAATTTGAGGCCAAAATAGCGACGACTTCATCAGTACTTTTTAACACCAGTTGCTAAAATAAGAACAAAAAAATAAGAGTGTGCATCATCAGTCTTTTGAGTGTGCCAGCGCTGACGCACACAGGCCGTTACCACGCACCTCTTGGAGAGCTTATTCAGTGAAAACCTGTCTTTTAAATCAGTGTTTTTTTAGTTCAGTAGAAAGTCTGGACTGGGGTAACCGAAGAGGTGGAAGTCGCCCTGGTAGCGTGCGTAAAGACGTCGGATGTCCCGCTTGCTGATGCCTGAGAAGTACTGCTCCACCTTGGTCCTGTTGTAGCGGGTGATGCCCGGAGGAATGGCCGGGTAGGACACCAGCTGGTCGATGCCGGCCGCTCTGAGGATGTACGGCGCGTCCTCCTCCAGCGTCTCGTGGTGACCCACCACGCTGTAGTGGATCTCGCACGGCGCGCACAAGTCGGCGTACGTCACCCAGTGGATGATGTGCTCGCCGAACTGCCGGTCCAGGCGGTGGCGGCCTTCGACGTCGCCCAAGTAGCGCACAAAGTCCTCGAAGTGAAGGCCAGAGGCGGCCCGGTCGCTGTCGCGGTGGCTCTTTCTGTACTTACGGATGATGGCCGGAGCGATGTCGTGCTTGTACCAAGGCTCAAAGCGAGGGTTCTTCACAAACTTGTCCTTGAAGGCGGAGATGAGGCGCTCAAAGGGATCCCGCACGATGAGAAACTTAAAGTAGGCGCCTAATCTGTTGGGGAACACAAAACGTCAGGAAGGAATCCGTCCTTTAAAATTCCCTCAATTTTTTTCGAAGCGACCAGGCTGTGGTCATCAAAACAACCGATCAACGGATGTGCAACAAAAACACCTAAATCTCAGATTTTTTTTTTTTTTTAAACATCCTCCACAAACTCACCTGTGAGTGATTTCCTGCGGCTTCAGAGATGAGAGGCGGGGCAGGCCGTTCTTCTCGTGGTCATGAACCAGGTTTTCTGGGATCTCCTCCACGGAGGGGAACGCGCCTGCCGACGACAAACACACGAGTCATCAACTGGATTAAAAAGGCTGGATTTCTCTTCAGTGATGCTGTCGCGTCTGCTGGTTTAGAGTAGAGATAAGACGTGCGCTTTAATTACGCCCATCAGTCCATACTTACCATTGAGCACCATGAGGACCTTCTTCCATTGCGTGTTGCCCACTTTAGGCGTCTGGCAGAACAGGATCTTGTGTTTGTCGCACACAAAGATGCGGTCCAGGACGAACTTGCTGATGGAGACGTGAGTCAGATTCCTGAGGCTGCTGTTCTTACACGCAGCTGACAGCGTCTCCATCCGCCTCTCCGAAACCGACTGCCAGTCTGCCGCCGTGGGTCCGGCTGACGGCTGAAAAAAAAAAAACGTGACCTCACTGTGACTGACACATACGCTTTAGGGATGTGAAGGTGTTGTTGGAAGTCGAGTTAATCACCTGATCGGATGACTTCAGATCGGGCTTTTCTGGAACAGACGCAGGGTTGGGTTTCACCAGCTTGGCGCCTTGAACCGTCCAACTCTGACCAGCAGCCCTCTCTCCATAGTCTGAAAACACACATGCATTTAATCCCACTATGGCCGCTACATAAATCCCAATATCAGATTCTCAATAACAGTCGGAATTTATCGCAATAAATTAATAAATATTAAAAAGGCAGAGTCGGTCCTCTGCCTTGAGTTTTATGTTTTGCTTCCTGTTGGACAGGTAGGTGCAAAAACCCAGACACGGTGTATGTACAAGCAGTAAACGTCCACACGCCGCCCCGCAGCGAGTGTGCACTTCTGGGTTCGACGCGCCCAGGAGGAGGTGTGAATGTCCCCTGACTCCACCTTTAATGTTAAAAATGCCGGAATAAATCACACAAAAATAACGCTTTTTCAGGGTTCACGAGGGATGTGTTGCAAACACAAGTATTCTCTAAATCAGGAAGAAAAGCGTAAGAGTTCATCTACACGGTTTTATTTTTTATTTTTTTTTGTAGCACTAAATCCCATGTGTGTGAATGTCTTCATTGGTCAACATCTGGCACAGCAGCCTCACCATCTATCGCCCTGAAGCTGATGAACTTGCTGACAAACATGAGGATGAGCAGCACCCAGCCGCAAGCCCCGAGGAGCAGCCAGTGGTGCCGCATCGCTCCGCCCATCAGCCGAGGGCCATGGAAACACCTGGAGGGACGAACACACACACACACGAGAGAATCACACACTGGTTATGAACATTACAACAGACCAGTACCACCTAAAACACGGGACGTGTAACCATTACTAACTCCAACATGGACGTCTCCCATGACCAACAATAGCGCGTGCTGTTAGTGATGTAAAGTGAATGAAACACCGATAACTAGAACCCTTCAACTTAGTGAGGCTAGTTAACGAGCTAGTTAGCCACTCCTGTCCCCCTCCCAGACATCAGTTATAACATCCAGTCTATCTCAGCGAGGCTAGTGAAATATGTCGACACCTCTACGGTCACATTACACGTCATTATCTCACCTGCTTTAGGAGGGACAGTTACTTCTAACTGTGGAGTAAATGTTGTACGGTGACATCGCGTCCTGCTGCGTCCCCTGTTTCTCACAACATCCGGCTGCAAGAGCACATACACCGGCTGCGTCCGAAATCTCTCCCTGTTCACTATAAAGTGCACTATGTAGTACACTAGTGGGACCTTTTGTAGTGCTGTCCGAGCGTGGTCGTTCCCTATAGAGGGTACATCCCAGCACCCACAGCGTCCAAATCTCCTTGGCCAAACCGGAAGTAGTTCCAGACCCGCCATGTTAAGGATCTTCCCAAAGCTCTTAAAGGGTGCGTTTCGGTTCACTTATTCGCAATCTCCTCGGTCCTCATTCCTCGGCCGAACCGGAAGTAGTTCCAGACCCACCATGTTGAGGACCGTTCCAAAGCTCTTATAGTGAACGGAGGAGAGAGGATCGAGGAGGCAGATCCAAGGAGCGATTACAGAGGAGACACGAGAGCCGACTTCACGGAAGTCTTTTCACTGACAGACACGCCCCCTTCTCGTACATCACTGATTGAAAAGATGGACATTAAAAAGACACAAAACGGAGCGTCGGACAGATTATAAACATCTTTGGAAAGAGTCGGTCTGTGATGAGCTGGGATTAAAACCTATCTAACACGAAAATTAACAACCAAATATGAAGCTCTATAACTTCTATTAAATCAACACAACCTTTATGTTCTGTTCATGATCCCCCAGACTGTTTGAATGTCTGATGAAGAGGTCTGTCAGTCACAAACACATTTTACATTTACACTTATTTATCTTCATGAAGTTTCATTTAGATTCTAATCAAATCATTTTTAGTATTCCTGACACATAAATATCTGTATTTATAAAATACAGTTGATCGTCGAAATACAGACTTAGCTAGATCAAAACAGTATAATAACAAATAGATTCTAAATGAAATGTTTTTGTGCGCAGAAATTGTGCCATTATAAATAATCGTGTTTTTTGATTAGAAATAATCGGTACATTGGGTCCTTTTTCGGACACAGCAGTAGAGTAGCTCCCTCTAGTGGCGGGCAGAGTGAACTTCTGCTGCACACTTTGGTTGACAGGTGAATTACCGCCACCAGCCGGTAAGAAGTGTGGATCAACGTAACAAATACTAGATTTGAATGGCACTTTTCAATACGAATAAGTAAGTTCTTCACAAGAGATACACGATCAAGCAATCACTGTCCACATACATCTTCAACCAACTAAATTCAATCAATATGTATGTTTTTGTCTACCTTACACTCTATGCTGCTCCTTTTTATCTTCATGCTAGAAGTGTCCTTCAATTGCGCCTCAGATTTTATTAAGTAGAACATACAAAATATCAGGAAGTAAATGCAGATAAATATTTAAAAAAGGATAAAATGAGGGACAGACTGCAGGTTAAATCCTGTCCCACTGTGGTTTTCAATTGGGCTAATTCAAATTGGGCACACTCACTTTGAGTCAATTTTACGGTTTCTTTTTTGTCCAATTGTACTTTTTAAGATCCACATGCCTCTATTCTTACATTACAAAATAACATGTCGAGTCATCTACTGCATCAAAGTTATTCTCAGAGTTTTGTACTTTTCATCTGTCTTTGTTACCATTTCAGTCATTTCAAACTTGTTTTTTTGATCTGTGTGATTTGCAGGGACACATGCACATCAACCCTGGTTCATATTTAAAATAGAAAGTTGTCTTCATGGAAACAGGTTTCTCACCGTGGATAATTTGAAACCCTTGTCCCTGAAGTTTGACTGAAAAAGTACAAACATTAAAACGAGGAACGCTCAGTGCTCACTAACTGGACTCAAGTTTCAGACATCGTTTTGTGTAACGTCTTAAACACCTTGACGTGCTCCACAGGTGTCTCAGTATAGTATGATAACGGTTCAGAGTTAAACAATTAAACTACTTCTGAGGAGTCGTTCTCCACATTCAGTGAAATAAAGAGAGAAGACAGGTGTCCTTTTATCAATTTATTCCACTCGCAGAGGGAACAAATTTAGTTTTCATCAACATTGACTGTCTGCAGACCTGTTAAGAAAAAAAAAACAAAACAAGAGACATTAGTGATAAAGTCTTTACAGCTTCAGGAGACAAAGTGCGTGTTTTAATTTACCTTTGCATGTGGTGACAGGAACGTACGTGACCAAGGTGTACAGTTTGTTGGGGGAGTCCTCGTCCTCGTTACGCTTCCTGGACAGACGCACTCGTACCCTGTACGGCACGTTCCTGCACGGCACAGACGTCACACGGTTACTATCGTTGCTCAATGGATGCAACTTGATTTAAAGCAGCGGTTAGAAACCGACCAGAAAAGTTAACTTTGCTCCACTTTTACGAAGATGTTTCATGAAGGATCGGAGACTGAAACTCTAAAGAGAGTATTAAAGTGAAATTTAACAAAAAATTCATACTGCCCACTAATAATGCAAAACATTTGAAGCTGTGATTCGGAGCGTGCCACAGCCTCAGTTTGAACGACAAGCACATGAGCGTCAGAAAGCTCAAATTCTGGATATCCAGACTGAAGGTGGAATTGAACGTTTCCAGTGATCTGAAAATGCTGTTTTTATTTGTTAACTTGCTTCTTTTCCCTCCCAGTAAACATCGAATCAGAACGTTCACCTTGTATAATCATCTTTAAAATCAACCGGGCCAAACTTGCATATTTGATGAGCACAGATTTCAAAGTTATTCGATTTCTACAGAACCGTCACGTCAGCACAAACTGTGCCTCCACGTTCATGTGACCCTGCACACACCAGCTTCCTGTCGAAACTCATTCTGCAGTTATATTTTTTTAGCATGCATCAGCTGACAAAGTCCATGAGCTGTACATTAAAGAGCTCAAATATCCCTCATTGTTTCGCTTCATTATTCATCCCGTCTTACTGAAGATGATGACGTGCATTGACAACAGTTTTAAACGGAGAGTGCAGGTTAGGAAACAGCTGCAGAGAAACAAACTTCAGTTTTTATTTGAGATGCTGCACATCGGTCGGGAGACTCTTTCCTCTCGGGACAAACCCGTTTGACCTTTTCTTTTTCTTGCATTTCTACCCACACACAAAAGAGTGTGGGAATAACGGAACACGGTTTCAATATAACCCAACATAAAGTCTAAATGAAAGCAGGTGACAAAGCATTGTCGATCAGTGCTGCACATTTTAACAGCGGCTCACATGGTGCATGGTGATGCAGAAACGACAGGGAGGCAAAAAGCAGCTCAGAATCACCGTCACACCATGAAACCATCGCTCACATTAACACGGCGCTCACATTAAACGTTATCTCACCTGACACCCTTGCTCCACACGGCCTTGTTGAGGCGAGTGTCGATACGCACATCTGGAGTTCCCATCTCCTTGACGGCGAACTTGCGGATCTCCTTGATGGCACGGGGAGCCCTCTTCTTGAAGCTCCTGCAGGGACGATTCAAAAATGTACAGTCAACACGCTTGTTGTGATTTCTGAATTCATTTTCACGGCCGAGTGGTCGGGCTGAGCGATACGTCGCTCTGACGTTTAGGATGTGCACAAGTTACATCACAAGACTTGATCCATCAGTCATGCCAGTTTTTTTTAAATTTTGCATAAAGCTGTCTGGCATCACCTTCAGAGCCCGTGTGTCCCGAGTAAAAGGACAACACGGAGACACTGCTGCAGTCACAGATTTCAGCTCATTCATGCTGTGGCCACATTTATGGACTGTTGTGTCGCTGATTTGTTACTTTTAGTAGCTTCAGTTAGAGGACGCACGGTTAGGTGTTGTGAGAGTTACACGCAACCCAAGACCATGAGCTCAAAGATTTCAATCACAAGAGGGGAAGAAGCCACAAGTTTGTGATGACTGATCATGTCTCTCAGCAGACTGGACCCAACAGGTAGGGGGGTTTCAGATTTGCAATTAAAAATTATACGAAGTTTGTTCGAGTGACTGAATTTTAAATTGATATTGATTGTGCATAAAAAGCTCAATCACATCTTTCTTGTTTAATTATATTTCCAATCAGTTTCCTCAAACATCGTCCAGTCCGAGTGTGACAGTTTTCATATATCATAGTCAGCATGAGATACAAACAAAATGCAGACAAGAACACAGTGAGTCAGACTGTACTTACACTCCATGGATGCGTTTGTGTACATTGATGGTGTACTCTCTGGTCACAACCTCGTTGATGGCTGAACGCCCCTTCTTTTTCTCTCCTTTCTTAGTAGGGGCCATCTATAATAAATAAGTAAGTAAATAAAAAATTTCAACAGACGCGTTTAATTCTCACATGCACAAAACCCCTCCATGCTAACCCGGTTAGCTCCATGTTGACGCTCAATTAGCACAAAAAACGAAATATTTGACAGAAAGAAAAGAAGCATGTGTGTAGATTTAGCAGCATAAACCTGTCCTTGTGCTGTTTCTTATTAAAAAATGTTGTCTTTTTAATCCCACTAGCTGCCGAGCACAGAGCAACCGGGCGATGAGCAGCCACTCCGGGTCAGTCAACACTACCACTGGCCGCTATAAAATACGTCTTTAATGACGCGAAAATACATTAAAAAAAACACTCAAAAGGCACAAACACACTCTGATAAATGTACTATGAAGAGAAATTTGTCAATTTGGGGCATTAAAATCGAAGGATGGAGTTAGATTGTAGGATTGTAATTCCTGAAAAATTATCCTCACCTCGGCTCGTAGTTGAGGCGGAAGTCGGAAGGACGGAATCAAAGCGGGGGATTCTGGGTAAAGGAAGCCGGTCCGTTTTATATAATGTTCGTCAACAACAAAGCGTAAAAATAAAGGTACCTACATTGTTTATTTTCCTCTCGCAGAAACTTCTGGTTTTATAAAATGTAATGTAAGAAATTCTGTTGCTAAATCGTGGCGATTCCATCACCAAGTCCGAAGTACCGGAAACGGTGTTAAAAGCACATTTTAACCCCACAGAACTGCTGATAAAGGGGGGGGACACCACCCTCCCCACAGGTGCCTTCATTAAAGGTCAAAATCACCTCCAGAGGCCTCATCAGCAACATCTGGCGTCCCAGATGTGCCCCCCTCGCCCTGATGTTTCTTCTGTCATTTTAATTTATTCTTCATTTTCTTGATCATAACAGCCAGACTTAGATTATAAATTGTGTGGGGAGAGAAAGTGGGACGTTCTGCCTGCAAACTGTCCAGTGTGTGGTTCAACTTCTGCACTTACCTCAAAAGCACCTTGTGACTCTGATCATCACGATTAACCAGCACTCCATTTGTACTTCTTCTCGTCCTAACGCAGCAAAATATCTTCACAATGAGAAAGTATCATTTTCCATTTATTTTACAGTAAAAAAATACAGCATTAAACTCGATTTCACACCTTAAAGTTGACCTTGAGTGTCAGACAAAATAAATAAGATGTACGAGAAGTGTTTTCCAAACAGGAGTTGTGGTCAGATTAAAGGATATGGAGCTTTATCAGAGCCCAGAGTCTCTCAGATTTAAAGTTAGTGATGCATGATGAATCCGGGGACTCTTACAATTCAGACTTTCCTCCTAATGTTCCTTAAGCTGGTTTGTCCATTGCATTTTATGTCCAACAGCATGCAAAACCTGCACGTCACGTGTTGAATTAACATCCCAGTGTTTCATTTTTTCCACCTTTTCAAGTCTTTTTATTGGGACTCTGGACGGTCATCCTGGCACACAGTGATGAGATTTAAAGTTGAAATTATTACCTTTTCAATTTTTTTTCCTTTTTTTTTTTTTATGTGAACAGCTACTGCTTTAGCGTCTTTTTGTATGGATGGAAAAAGGTTTTGAAAGAGAAGCTCCACGTGGCAGTGACGGAGATCTGGTACTTTCTGCTCGCTTCAGTTCATTGTTTCAGGGAGACATTGCCAAACCATTCATGAAGCAAAGAAAAAAAAAAACAACATTCACATGTTCCAACAGTTCTAACAATGTACATTCAAAATAAAAAATAGTTTGGCAGTGCTTATTCGTGAGAAATGTTCGTTCAAGTCCCTGCAGGATGTTTCAGTGTTCATGAAATGTTTTCGATTTGCTCTGCAGATCTTTTGAAACATGGTGTAAATGAAAAAAGGAACATCACAATTTCAAGGCTGGACAGTCAAAAAGCAAAAGAGCCATTACAAAAATCCACATCTAACCATTTTAATGCACAGCTGTATGAACCAATGCACAATCTAAGAAAACGACACTTGAACATGGTTAGACAAGGTGGAGCTGACAATGAAAAAAAGCTGCTCTAAAACATCGTAATGCACAAAAAGAAAAACATGACGTCGTCGTTTCAGGTGTGTTTTATGCTTCTCATACATGACACACCTCCATGGGCTAAAATGTCTGGGAGTCTATGGCACAGCACTTCAGCAGATCATCATGACATGAAACGCATAACTGATTCACTATTTTGCTGTTTTTTATTCTGTATTTCTTGTTCTCATAACTAAAAAGGCTAAAGCATGTAATGAAACAGGACAGAGTCAGATAAAACACAAGCGTTCACTTTCAATCCGTTTGGCTCAGGACACACACACCTCAGGCGGCGCTGCGCTGACCTGACTCCCACTACCAGCTGCAGCAGCAGCGGCAGCAGCCTCGGCCGCTGGTGCCGACGCAGCGTCAGGCCGCTCCGGTCCCGACGTCTGGCCGGCCATGGTCCTTCTGAAGAGACGCATGCTCATCTGCAGCAGCTCCGTGTCCACCAC
This sequence comes from Symphodus melops, assembly GCF_947650265.1. Lineage (NCBI taxonomy): Eukaryota > Metazoa > Chordata > Actinopteri > Labriformes > Labridae > Symphodus > Symphodus melops. The sequence continues at coordinate 12,386,337 of NC_136713.1, read as the reverse complement.
AGGCGTGGCGGGGTACTGTTTGGTCAGGCCCTGAGGAAGAAACGCAAACGTTAAAAACGTCTCTTCAAAAGCCTCGTTCATACTTATGTGTTGTGTCGACGGCGTAGACCCGACGCCGTCTCGGTGCATTGATAGTTCTGCGTCGAGGAAACGCGTTGCTCTGCAATTCACCGCCAAGCCGCTAGGGGGCAGTGGCGACGTTTGCGGAGACAACTAAATCAATCGAGGCTGAAAACGGGTGAATTTAACACACTCGTTATCCCACTGAGGATCCTGGATGAAGAAATGCATTTTCGCTACTTTCGAATTTCAATCGCCTGATTTTTTCAACTTTTAATATTTCCGTTGTGACTGGAAAAGCACCTGCCAGAAATGACATCCTGAGCGGACCAATCACAGTCCTTGCAGTTCACGTCGACGCGATGCGTAATCAGGATTTTTTTTGGAGGTGCGCGTAGGGTCCGCGTAGCTACGGCGTCGACGCAACGCAGAAGTATAAACTAGCTTAATGCATCAAAGTCTGATTCCCACCTGAAGGATGGGGCGTGAGAGTCTAGACCATCAGCGCCCCAGTTTGAGTTTTTTTGTTGTTGTTTTTATCAGTTTCATAAAAAAAACACACGAAAGAACCAGAAACTTCTGTCATCTGTACAGGAAATAAGAGTTTCAGTCAACGGAGTCTGGTTCATTTGAAGAGAGCGTTTGATGCATTATTTAAGTATCTTAATAAAAAGATTCAGTGGCACAGAGTGGGGCCAACGAGCACTTTTAACAAACTCAATTTTGACCTAAAAGTTTATGCTACAGCTATTATAAATCTGTCTCACACTTTACAGACAGTCACTTCGATCTGAGCGTACTGAACCTACTTTTTCATTTTTTAACAGCTGCCGGCGGATGGCGAAGTCCCTGCGTGCGCACAGAGCCTTGCAGCAGGGCCCGAGGTTCGTCAGCAAACCTGCTCGCTCCACCCGCCTGTTCAGGGCCGCCATGTTCAGGGCGCCCAGGTCATTCTCAAACAGCTTGTCAGCATCTGGAGGGGCAGAGCGGACAGAGACTTAGAAGGATCACAAATTAAAAAAAAAAAATTAAAAATAAAGTCGTTTTTAACACAAATTGAACACCGACTGCGGTCCTCTCTGGAACAGCTGATCCAAAACGAAATGAAAGCTAACTCTCACCTTTGGGGTCATCCAGCTCAGACTTGCACACCTCTCTGACCTGCTCCAGGAGCTCAGGCCCTGCCAGTCTCTTGGAGATGCCCGCCCTGAGGAGCACCGCCCCAGGGGTGAACCGGAGCAGCGCTGCCCCCGCTGCCCGGGGCTCCTGTTTCTGTTTGGGCATCAGACTGGACCAGTCCACGTCGATCACGTCTAAAGGACCTGAGGGAACGCGCAAAGGGAGACAATTAACCTTAACACGCAAGAACTTTTCTATCCAACTTATTCCCCCAAAATATTTGAGATAAAAATTCCTCGCACCTGTGATTTTCTCGTCCTCTTGCTGATCCTCTTTCTTCTGGCTGTCAGCTAAAATCTCATCCAGCTCGTCATCACTGATTGGTTCGTACTCCTCTCCTACGGATGCAACCGACTGCCCATCGTCCTCTTTCCCGTCATCGTCTCCTGATAACACAGATTCCTTTAAATCCAGCAGGGAAATTTTGCACAAAAAAATAAAATAAAAATTTCTCTTCTTACCGTCCAAGCTGTCCGTCTTCTCCAACTCTCGTTGCTCCAGGTGGTGACTGTTGCTCGCTTTGTCCGTCTCCGGAGGGCTGAAGGCTTCTCTTGGCAGCAAAGGCTCATAGTCTCCCCTATCCTGTCTCATCATGTCCCCTCGCAGGTCTCCTCTCATGTCCCCCCTTAGATCGCCTCGTCCCGAGGTCCTGGAGTCGGCGTGCGGCGGGAGATCCATCATCATCATCCTCTCCCTCTCTCGATCGCATCCTCGGCCGTCTCTCTCTCGCTCCCTCTCTCGCTCCCGTTCCCGCTCGTGCTGCTGGATGAGTCCCTCGGGGAGTAAACGATCCCTTTCCCTCATGTCCCGCTCCCTTAGGAGAGGCTCGCGACCCGGACGCATCAGCAGAGGCTCGCGTCCCCTGCTGGACCAGTCTCTGGGTTCAGGCTCCCAGTCTCTGGGCTGTTGGAGGGGCTGCTGGAGGAGGAGCGGCGGCTGCTGCTGCTGCTGCTGCTGCTGCTGTTGCTGCTGCTGCTGCTGCTGAGGCCGCAGGTCCTTCCGGTCTCGCTCCCTCTCCCGCTCAAACGTCTCCCTCTCACGCTCCCGGCTGTCGTAAGAGCCGGCGCGGGATCTCGCCTGCCTCTCCGAGTCAGGAGAGCTGCGTCTGGAGCTGTGGCTGCGGGAATCCTGCCGATCTGTGAGACAGAAGCAGACGATTCACGTACGGGTAAGGATGTGAGATTAACATGTGAGCATACATGTGGGAAAAAAAAAAATAAGACGCAGCGTCGGGATGTTTCTGGATCTACCTGATGAGGTGCTGCGGCTCGGCTCCCCTCTCCTCAGCTGGTCAATTCGAGACTTCCTCTCATTCCCCGGCGGATCGTTCACCACCTGCCTCTCTCTCTCCCGCTCTCTCTCCCTCTCTCGCTCCCTGTCCCGAGAGTTGGTGGCCTGCAGTCGTCCTCGGCGGGATCGCGGGCCTTGCGGGTCTTCTCTGTGGGCCGATTCGTTCGAGGGCGATCTCAGGCGCCTGGTGGACGCGCGGCTCTGGTTGCTCCCCATGCTGCTGCTGCGCGCCTGCTCCGGGGGAGGCTTACGGAGGAGCGGCTGGGACATGAGCGGCTGCGGGGTCAGAGTCTGCAGCAGAATCGGGGGCTCCTGGGGGAGGAGCGGCGCGATAGGAGGGGGGTTGCAGCGCTCCCTGTCCCTGCCAGAGCGAGCGCCGCCTCTCCTCAGAGGCTCGGCGGGCGCTCTCTCCGCCGCACACGGGGGAGCTTGTGCTTCCAGAGGTCCGACCGCTCGGTCTGAGACCTCCTCGTCGGACCAGTCACTGAAGTTGTCTATCTTGGAGGAGAGCGGCGGCGGCGGCGGCTCCGGATTGCCTCCGGCGCCACGGAGATCCGGCCTCATGGAGGGCGGTGGCGTGCGCGGACCCCTCTTCCTTTTGTTATGTGGCTGATGAGCGGATGAATCCTCGTCAGACGCATCCGATTCTCCTCCCCGGGATCGTTTCTTCCTCTCCAGCACCTTCTTCTTGGCTCCTTTCCTGGGCGAAAGTAAAAGCGGCGCTCCATCCGAGGATGCGCCTGCAGGAGGCTCAGGGTTGAAACGATCTCCCGCCGCAACCAGGCCGCCGCCCTCCTCGTCTTTACGACCCTTTTTCAAGCCCTTCCTCTGAGACTTGATCTTCTTTTTACCTTCCTCGTGAGACTGCGAGCCCGCCGTGTCTCTGTCCTCGCCGCCAGTGGCGAGAGCCGAAGGAGGCGGAGGCGGCGTGGAGTCCCGCTGCTCTCTGCCTCGGCTGCGGGAGTCGGGCGGGGGGTCTGCCAGGTGCTCCCCTCGCCTGTCGCCGGCTCGGCTTCTTTCCCCGCGAGGCTCCGGCTCGTCCAGGCGGCCGCGCGCCTCCCTCTTCTCTCCGGCTCCCCGCCGCTCCTCGTCCTTCCAGTGGGCGGGTTTCTCGTCGGAGGCGGACGTCGGCGGCGAGCGGAGCAGGGGCTCCTGCGGCCGCACCACCTGGCTCAGGAGACGATGCTTATCACCTTGAAAAGCACAGAGACACAGTCAGGAGACGGCAGGAACTAAAGTGGACGGATTCGTCCTCGAGAAAACAGTCTGAGACGAGTCGAGCGTTTCCTTTTCAACAAACGGTGCGTTTACAGTTAATACGAAGTGCCCGGTTAAACAGGAGTGTGTCCTTTCAGAAAGAATGTCCCTACTGTCAGATGGAGGCGGACACACTGGGCTGGGGAGGAGGGGCTGTGGGTGGGTCTTGGCCTGCCCTCGGCCAGTCAGGCGCTCACTTTTGTCCTCGGCGCTGTTGTAGCCGTCGCTGTCCGCCGGGCTGAGGTCGCGCGCCGCTCGCTTCGGTGAGGGTCGGGGGCTCGGGCTGCTCTCCACCCGGGGCCTCTTACGACTGCAACGAGAGAAAGATTAGTGGGGGGGGGGAAAAGTCCCCGTTATTATCCGGAGAATTTGAGGTGACGGATTCGAGTTCACGTAAATATAAACAAACGGATACGTGCCTCGTCTTGCGATCATCCCGGGTGTCTCGCACGGCTCGCTCATCCCTTCCGTCCTCCCTCCTCTCCCTCCTTTCCTCCCTCCCCCGCTCCCTCTCCTCCCATTCCCTCTGCCTCTCTCTCTCCTGTTGCTCCCTCTCTCTCTCCCGCTCCCTCTCTCGCTCCTTCCTCTCGCGCTCCCTCTCCCGCTCCTCCCTCTCCCGCTCGCGCTCCTCTCGCTCCCTCTCCCTCTCCCGCTCGCGCTCCCTCTCTCGTTCCCGCTCCCGCTCCCTCTCCCTGACCCTCTCCTTCTCCGCCTCCCGCTCCTTCTCCCGCTCCCTCTCTCGCTCCTTCTCCTTCTCTCGTTCCCTCTCCCTCTCTCGCTCCCGCTCGCGGGGCCTGTCGTCTCGTCTGTCGTCTGCCCTGCGCTCCTCCCTCCTGTCGTCCCTCTCGGGCTTCTCTGATCGCCCTTGGTGTCGACTCGGGGACGGCGCTCTTTGATCTAGGAAAATAAAAAATAAAAAAACTCAAATTAAGAGAGATTTTCCGGCATTCTCAAACCTGGAACTCTTCCCACGTTTGTCTGGATTAACGCTGCGTTTAGTGGACCGTGCGAACCCCTGCACCTCTCTCTCGGTTGTCCCGCCGATCGCGCTCTCCGTGCCCGGCTCTCCGGTCGTAGGACGAGTCTCGGGCTGGCTCGCCCCTCCTTTCGCCGTCGTAGCGGTCTCGGTCCGAGCCCCTGTCGCTGCGGTCTGTGCTGCGTTCACGGACCGCGCTGCTTCTGGACTCCCAACTGTCGTGGCTGCTCTCCAGCTGTGAACCTCGGGAGTTTCTGCTGGAGGCTGAAAGAAGAGATGAAAAAGATGACTTTCCTTTTTTCCTCTCACAGCTGCAAAGACGACGATCTGTAACGAGGGAGTTAAAGGTGTCCTGCCTTTCTCCGACGTTTCGTTAGCTCGCCCTCTTCCCCGTCCGTTCCTCTCCGCTCTGTCTGTCCTCACGTCTTCACGTCCGTGTCCTCTCCCGTAGTTCCTCTCGTCCTGAGCCGCCGCCGCCGCCGCCTCCTCCTTCCTGTGGGCTTCGCTCCTCTCCCTCTCTCTCTCCTTCTCTCGCTCCCTCTCCTTCTCGCGCTCGCGCTCCCGTTCGCGCTCGCGGATCTCCAGCGACTCCCGGCTCGAGCGCGTCTCCGCGCGGCTCTCCCGGGAGTCCTTCGCGTCTCGGCTGTCCCGGTGGTCGCGAGAGTCCCGCGCGGGTTCTCGCCCTCGGTCGCGGGCGTCGCGCCGCTCTCTGGTCTCTCGGTCGTCGCGGGATGATACTTGCTCAGAGTCGTAGTCTCGGTCGTCGCGGATGTTGTCCTTGTCTCGCTTGCTGCGGCTTTCTGTTGACGAGAAGAGCAGACAAAAAAAAAAAAGGTTCAAAAGAAGTGATTTGTAGTTTTACGCCGACGTCAGAACAGTAGAAGAAGAAGATCCGTCACCGTCTCTGCGCTCGTGCCTGCGCTCCTGAGCAGGCGGACTCCTCTCTCGCTCCCCCCGGCTTCTCTCCCGGCCCCTGGAGTGGTGTCTGCTGGGGCTCGAGCGGTCCGATCGGCGGTGCGGGGACGACGCGTCCTGGGAGGGAGGGGGTGACGGCGAGCGGCGGGAGCTCGGAGGTGGGGAGGCGGAGGCGGCGGCCGGCGTGCTCCGGCGGTAGGAGGGGGAGGAGGAGCGGCGGCGGCGGGGAGACAAAGAGTGCCGCTGGGCGGAGGAACCCGAGTGGGAGGAAGGGGAGAGGTGGCGAGGAGGGGTCGGGGTGTGCTGGCGGCGAGGAGGAGAAGGACACCTGCAGGGACGAGAGACGGTAAATACCTGACGACTGACAGGAAGTTAAAGTGTGAGAGCGGAGGCGTGGTTACCTGCGAGGAGGGGAGGCCAGCGCAGAGGTCTTATGGGAGGACGCTTTCGGAGAGCTGGATTTCTTTCTGGATGGAGGGGAAGTCGGGTGCGATGACACACTGCCGGAGCGCTCCTCTGATGTCACCGACCGCTTGGCCTTGTGGGAACTGTCTGATCTGTCTCTGCAGGTTGAAAAGCACGACTGTTAGAAAAGATGGCGCCACGGTTGGGCGTGTGAACAGAAGAAGACGGCGTCCTCACTGTACCTGCGCTTCTCCTTCTTCTCTTTGTGTTTCTCGGTGTCCCGTCCCCGATCTTTCCCCTCCTTCTGCTTCTCCTCAGACTTCTCCTTGTTTTTGTGTTTGCCTTTGTGTTTCTTCCCAACGACGGGAATGTCCAAAGGGACTGGTGGAGGGGGACTGGGGGTCCGGGGCCCTTTCTTCTTACTGTGGCCTCCCTTTGAAGACCTGAGAGTGAGAGGACAGAAAATTATTTTTAAAACGAGAACGCACCCCCTAAAAAAATATATATATATATATATAATTTTTTGTTTTTCAGAGTGTTAAGTGCAGTGCCAAGCGTCTTTTATACGAGCGCTTCGGCTTTTTTTTTTTTTTTTTTTTAGTGTGCGTGTGTGTTTTTTTGTGTTGTGTGTGTGTGTGTGTGTGTGTGTGTGTGTGTGTGTGTGTGTGTGTAGAAGGGCAAGCGTTCGACGTTTGATGCTCATTCAGCAGCTTTTTAATACGATTGTTGTCATAGCGACAGGATGAACGTGCAGTACAGTCACTTCGAGGGAAAAAAAAAAAAGGGCCAGATCAAATCTGGAAGCCCCTCCCCTCACGTGACGCCTACCTGGCATTTTCTGAAACAGGTGAGGACACAGACGCCTTCTTCTCCTTCTTGCCAGATCCCGGGCCTTTCGTTCCACTTTTGTGCTTCGGGGATCCGCTGGACTTCCTGGATGAGGGGGAATCTCTGCTGCTTAGCTGCTCTGGGGAGGCCTGCAGGACAGAGGACCCAGATCAGGTAGGGGAAAAAAAAGACAGACACTCAAACGAGGACAAATGTCCTTGCGGAAACAGAGAGCCCACAAATCATTCAAGTCAAAGCCGAGGTAGATCCTCACTTTAGGCATGGCAGTCGCTCGGGTTTTGGCGGGGGTCTCGTCTTTCTTGATGACGATCTCCTCCCTCTTTTCCAAGTTCTCCAATTTCATCAGCTCACGTTGAATCTTTTGGCGCTTCATTTCCAGGGACAACTCGTAGTCGTAGTCGCCGATATCCGAGTCTGAGGGGAACAAAAACCCAAAATCTAAGAACGTTGAATCTCTTTTAGTGCGTTTCAGGTTGAAGAAATCAAACGTGACATAAAGAACCACCTTCACGGGTTGTCTCCCACTCTGTGGGCTCTTCTTCGCTGGCTGGGGTGCGCTCCTTTGTTATCTTTATATCCTCCTTCTCCCTGTGTCGGCCTCTAGAGGAGTCTCTCTGCTGCGGAGAAACACAAATGTTTTGCCTCTTCGAGTAGAAGCGATGCATTCGAAGGGTAAAGATTGAGGGAGCGGGGAACTCACTCTCGGTGTGGGCGATGCGGGCTCTTCTGGGTCTCGCTTCAGGTTTTCTGGGTCAACATCTTGTCTTTTATTCTTCATCCTCTCCCGCAGGTCACCTGTGGGTCTCTCGGCTGACCTGCTCCGTTTGGAGAGAACAATGATCAAACATGCCGACTCCCATCAGAGAAATCCTGACGTCAAAAGTCGACATGTAAAGAACGGTCAGACTAAAACGAGCCATCTTACCGACTGAAGCTGAATCCTTTGCCTCGTGGCTGAGTTCCATGTGTGTAGCGACAAGTGTTGCCGTAACTGCAATTACCGGTCTTCAGCCAATTTCTACAGTGACTCTGAAAGGGCCAAACAGATCAGAGAACATGATCACAATCAACAATATGACCAGAGACGAGACAGTCTTCACTGATGTGATGTTTGGAGAATGAGCCTTTTTTTTATTACACATTCTCGTTCAAAATAACTTATTTGTACAAAAAAAATTTTGTTGTTTAAGATAAAGAATTTTTTCATGAATGCACGTGTGAAAACTGGGGTGCGTTTGCTCTGACTTCTACAACACGTGCGTGCAGCAGAAGTAAAAGGAAAAAAAACTTAAACATCATCTATCTTTACATCAATCAGGAAAGTTAGGAATGAAACATCTTCAGGGTTTGGATGAGTCCCTGAGCTCTACGTACATCAGCAGCATTACTCCCAGTGCTGGGGCCAAGTCTCTCGAACACGCTGGGCCGGCGGGAGGGGGCGGCGGGGTTGTTGCTGGTGCTGCTGGTCGGGGTGCTGCTGCTGCTGTCAGATATGGTTTTTGAATTCTCCACTGTTACCTTCCGCCTGATCTTGGACATTCTGCAGGACTGGAAGCACAACAAATGCATTATTACTATTATATGCATTATTATTTGGAGTATCCTGCCAGCAGAATAAATCCCATCTTCTGCTTCTCAGACGTGAAGGTTACCCGTTTATCTTTTAGATTATTTCTTATTGTGTAATACCGTTTAGATCAAAAGACAGTAAAAACGGTTTCTTATTTTAAAAACTTTGTCTGCTGTCCCTACATCCATCCATTCATTCGTTCATTCATTTATTTACTCTAGATGCAGAGCTTGTTTAACTTATTTTATTCCCCTGTCGAAAAATAAGATGAATTTTGACTAAGAAGCATAAAAAGCACATTTTAAACAACATTTTAGTTTTTGTTTCAGCTCTCTGATTTCTGCAAGACTCGTCCAAAACATGCTAACTTCCCCTGTTGTTGTTTCAGGAGAGCTGAACCTCCAAAACCAGCAACAACGCGGGTTTGATACAGCTGCTGCTTCTGCACAGATACAGATATATTAAAATGATTACGATATTCGTGTCGGAGTTAGGCCCTTTAAACATCACACACTGCATTAAACTCCTGCTAAAGTTAACCCAGGAGCTAATGACTTGATGCTAGCTCAGCGCGGGGGCCTTTATGCTACATTCAGAAGCTAGCCCGTTAGCCTTTTGGACAACAACAAAAGCCGCCTCACCCAAGATATTGATTCGGTGTCGCATCTACTTGAGTCCAGTGAAGGGATTCAGCTCTTGTAGAAATAACAAGGCTTATTCTTTAAAAAGAAAGGCAGAAACTGCCCCGTGTGCCTTCATGTTAGCGCAGGCTGCGCGTCCTATGAACTGCTCTTCTTCTGCGGTTTTATTGGCAGTTGACAACCAGCTTGAACGCGTATTACCGCCACATACTGGACTGGAGTGTAGGACAAAAAAAGGATGGTTTTATAAAATGAGTATTAGCCCTGTTTCTTTTAAAAATGCCAAAATTAATTTTGCATATATTCTCCAAGATCTAGAGCCAATAATATTCTGTAGTGTGTCATGAACTACCCTGCATTTGTCTTCTTTTCTTAAAAGTAATATGTTGTACTAATTTTCAACATGTTTGAATAACTATCAGAGCTCCTTAGAACATGTCTGTGAAATTTGCACAAATTTCACTCTGATTCTGGAAGCATCTTTCTTGCACCCAATTCTTGGAGGGAGAAGGCACAACAAACACCAGGAGTGTCACCCACCTGGGAGAAGGGTTTCTGCCCTTTGGAGATGCCACAAATGTAATTAGGGGGTTTCTAGAGAAGCTATAGGGACGTATTAATCTTAGAAAACATGGTAAAGTTTATTTGGAAACGGTGGCTGAGAGTAGGATGAAGGACTAAATCGCAACCATGCTGGACAACTCATCTCACCCTTTTCGCTGAGGCAGATGGGCAGTTCCTTCAGCCATCATCGTCTTACTTAATACTGGCTTAATAATTCTAAATACAAACCGTTATCCTATATGTTTTTATTTATGTTGTACTCATTTACATGCTCTTCTTCTTGTCTTTTACTGCTGCAAACAACGAATTTCCCCACTGGGAGTCAAAGGATTATCTAATCTTACTTTGCATAATATCTGACCTTTAAATTGACCAGCATCAGTTACACCCCTGTGTTTCACGGAGTGTGGATCAAGATAGATTACTGTCAAAATTAATTTTTAAAAAAGTCATACATGCACAAAATACTAAAACATTGGCGACTTTAAACTACATGTATTCTTAGAAGTCACAGAAATGCTAAAGGCTGAAGCTTGAGCTCATTCTGTAGAGACTTGGGGTGGGAACTGGAAGGTCGCCTGTTCATGTCCCAGTGCCGACCAAGTCTGGAAATTGGTCTGTTAGGTGGCCAGGTGCAAGTTCAACTTCCTGAGCACTGCCAAGGCGCCAAACCCTCCACTGCTCAAGAGCTCTTTAATGTGTAGCATCACTCTCTCTGACATCTCTCCATTAGTGACGTGAGTGTATATCAGCCTATTTGTGTGTAGCACGTCTCAATAACAGCATAAAAAGTAAATTCCACATGGGGGATTTATAAACAACAATAAACTATGACGAAAAAAAGATCATACTTAAGGGGACGTATTATGAAAAATCCCCTTCTTCAGTGTTTTTTTTAACATTTTTCTAGGTAACCTGACTGTCTATCAACCCAAAAGATGTGAAATAAACCCATCCACTTCTTTGTTTGTGGTCTGCATAACTCTTACCACAAAGAGAAAAATGCTATGTTTCTAATTTTCTCTCCTTGTGATGTCACAGCGGGATTCTTATAAAAAAACAAAAAGTCCCCTCCCCTGATATCTCCACCCATGGACTTCACCTCCAGCCTAGAGCAAAACTTTTGCACAGGTCTGCCATTTTTATCGTCTCTAAAGAAAGAGTGACGAAACTCATGGGGCGGGTCTTATTGCATTTAAAGAGACACACACACTAAAACGGAGCGTTCAGAGAGAGCTGACCAGAGGAGGTCACAAACCTCCTCTGCTGCTTGATTCATGTTATATTTGGACCAAAGCGCAGCACAGATTTTTCCTTTAGACCATAGGGGAACTGTTTGAAAAGGTGAAAAATGTGGATAATATGTGCTCTTTAAGTAAATTAACATTTACTTCTGTTAAAAAAAAGACAAATGCAACTATTTGTGTGGACATAATTTATTTTGCATCTGAATTACATCGTTTCTATAACTGAACCGGCATCCATTACAGATAAAATTTAAAGAAACATTTCTTTTATGCTGCCAAACATTTAAACAGATGATGTATAAAAGACACAAATCTCCATAAATAGCCATTAAGAACTGATACGCATTGACTGCTGTTGCAAATTATGAGCAGACTTAATCAGCTTATAAAACAAACAAACTAAATCTGTGTCAACAAGTTTCATCCATGAAAGTTACTTCCAGAACGGCGCGGCTGCCGCAGGAGGACTCGTTGGAGCGAGTGTTTTCTCTATAACTTTCAGAGCGATGGTCTTCACAGCGGTCAGAGCTTCATTGCAGGCTCTGGGTATGTGAGATGGTGGCAGGAGGAAGCCGTAACGCCCGCGGTCCTGGAGCTCAAAAGTGAAGGAGTATTTGATGCCGAGGTTGTACGCCCAGTCGTCTGAACCACCTGGAGCTAAGTCTGAGGAACAAGCAATGCCGTTATCAAAAGGAACGGAATCAAATCAAGCTAATTATACATGCAAATTTAAAACATCTTACATATTGTCTTTGCTCCTGAGCCGTATCTGTAGACGTTTCTGTAGTATCTCCTGATTTTTTGGGCTGCTTCTTTGACCATCTCAAGCTAAAGAAATACATTTTAACAAACAGTTGAACGCCATTCTGCAGAGAAAAAAACATCCACATTCTCCGGAGCGTTTATCTTGAAGAGAAAAGCTGTTATATTTGCATTTGATAGTCACCGAGCAAATCCCTCACCAGGTCGCTGTGGTTCTCCGCCTCCTCTAAGGAGCACGAGTACGGGAAGAGCAGCATCTGAGAGTACGAGTGGATGCTGACGTACAGCTGGATCGTGTCTTTGTGGCTGCGCAGGAAGTCGGCCACGGCTTGAGACTCTGGTTCGGACTCGGGGAAGGCGCCACAGTAGATCTCGGTGCAGGGGTCAGGAGAAGCTCCCTCGGCTGCAAGACACAGCATCACTTCATGTCATGTCATGTTATGTTATGATGTGGTACAAAGAACTACAACCCTCGAGTGTTTTCATCAAAAAGGGTAAAAAAAAATCTGTGAGTGTCAAGATCTTGACACATTAACATCCTGTGGTTCTGTTATAAGTCAGAGATTATTACCTTTACTTCCATGTAAAAAATGTGTCTTAATTTTTGGTAACATGTAGACTTCATGGATATTTTAAATGTCAGACAACATAATGGAAAAGACCCAGACAGAGACAAACCTTTTTTTTTCAAATAAGAATAAAAAAAAGTTTCTTTTCACCGGAAACTTCTCTTCAAAGCCACCAGACTCCATTCACAAAAATAACCATTTTGCCTTTCAGAAATACAGAATACTGATCTTAAACTGCCTCAAGCATTCAGTTTGTTTGTGTTGTTTGGAACATTATGATCTGGACTGACAGACTCAATAACCTGTAGACCACTAAATGTAAACGTGAGACCAGCTGTCCTCATGCTCTGCTGGGTAATAATATCGTTTTTTGAATGCAGCTCTGTAGCTTGAAAGTGGCAAATTTTAAAAATGAAACGTATCTTTAAAAGAAGTTTATTAAAGGAGACGAAAGGAGCGCAGATGGCTCAGGTTCACGTCCTTTCCTGCATGTCAAACCCACTCTGTCTCCCCTGTTTCCTTCTCTCTCCACATGCATATGCAAACAGTATTGTAAAGGTTATAAATACAAGAATCTTACTTTAATATAAGATCTTTTTATTTTGGGATTAAGAAATTCACTTTTACTTTAAGAGTATCAGTTTGACTTCATGAAGCTGCAGCTTTTGTTCCAATCGACAAATTATTATATTGGGTTGAATTTGAACACACTTGTTCTCAGAAGATTACGTTAAGTGGGATGTCTACTTTGTTGTGATGATTCTTCAGTACAGGACAGCAGGTTTATTGGCTGTAGAGCGGAGGACTTACTGCACCAGTTGGCATCAAAGTTCCTGTTCAGGTCGACTCCGACGCAGCCGCCGCGCATGCTGACGGAGCGGTTCTTCCTCCACATCCTGTTCTGGGATAAAAGAAGGACGGATCATGAATCCACCTGCTATTTTATGCCTTTACAACATCCCTGTTATGATTATATTTTTTTATGCGTTCTCACTGTGGTCCACGTGTAAGCGTATCCATCGGGGTTCAGAACAGGCAGGATGTAGACGTCCATGTTGTCCAGGATGTCAGTGATGTCTCGGTTCATATTGTAAAATGACAACGACTAAGGGGGAGAAGGGACGTTGATGTTAGAGCGAGAACACTGTGTAACACACACTCTGAAATGTTTGCGCCCCTGCTGTGGGACTCAGTGTACTCACATGCTGAACAAACCACAAGCAGAAAGCAGGAGAGATCCACTCCCTGGCGTGGATCCCACAGTCGATCCACATGGCCTTTTTATCTGCTCTGTCATTTAAAGACAACTGAGGGAGGAAGGAACGGTTAGTCAGAAGTTGAAATGCTCAACAAGCATCTTATCGTCAGGTAAGGAGTGAAAGAACCTTCAGGACGTAGAGCGGCCGTTTCTCACTTGATGAGCCAATGAGAATGGTTTTTACTGTGGCAGGGTGTTCCTGCGTGGTCCTGTTTATCCAATCGTAGATCTACAATGATTAAAGAGAAATATATATTGAGTTCCATGTAATCTAATAATATTGTCAATGCAAACAAAAAAAAAACGATTTAAAAAGTGCCAAAACTTGTTCAATGTGGCCACATGTTAGAAAAGGTGAAAAAGGGGGCTAATATGTCCTCTTTAAACTTTGCACTCATAGTTATGTAATCTGGTTGATAAACGAGGCGTGCGTACATCCTCCAGACTGTGGTATCTCTCATAGAAAGTTGAGCTGCTTCGTGGATCGGTGGAGTCGTTCCTCGTCTGCATTTCGATCAACTCATTGGTGTTGGCCAGTAACACCCTGAATCAAATAAAAACAAAAACAACAGAGCGCAGCGAACATGCAGTAAGTCTGTGAGCTCACACTCTTTGCATGAATGCATGCACAATTTCAGAAGTGGCAACATACGTGTGAGTTATGGCGTGTCCCTGCAGCAGGTTCTTTACAGTCTCTAAGTTGGTTGCAGGAACAAACAGGTGGACCTCACTTTCCTCTTGAATGTACTGAGATGCAACAGGCTGCCATAAGGCTGTCTGGGAGAAAATATCATGCAGAGAAGTCACAGGGGGTGAATGAAAGAAAGCCATATGAAGAAACATGCAACTCCTACCTCATACTGAGAGGTCAGATTCTTCACAATGTCTACTTGCTCCTGTGTGTTTGGGGTGATCGACAGGATCTGGTCCCTGAAGGAGACGAAATGGAGCACATGAAGGACGCAGAGGTCTGAGGAATGCGTCACAATGTTTTAAAGGCGGGGGTAACTCCTACTACGTTGCTGCTGTTTATTTTAAAAGATAGTTGTGCGACCTGAATACATTCGGATAACAGAACAATCGTGTAAAGGGAATACATTTGAATCACTGCGTCATTTTGCTCGGTTCTTTGTGTAAAGGGAAGTGACTCACTCTTCCCAGGGTAGCTCATAAAAAATATCCAAATCCACTTACTGTGTTTCTGTGCAGTGTCCAGTCTTCAGGAGTTTCTGCACGTTAATTAAAACATACAATATCCAAAGAGTTTTCATGATGTCAGGATTCCAACCTGGAAATGACAAGAGGTTTGTTCCCAAAACACAGGAGAAGGGAGAGATTATTGATCAAATCAGTGTTTATTTAGGAGTTAAACATTACTTTTGTTGAAAGACGAGGGCACAGAACAGCAATCATGACTGAAAGAGAGAGAGAGCAGGTTGTCTGTATACCTGATACTATAGCTCAAAATAGTTATAGTGTTATCATTGAAGGACTTTAAATTCAATTGGCCAACTGCAAAAATAATCCACATATATTATCAATAGGATTGATTATTGTGCTTACACAAATCCTACACAAGGCTTTTATAAGCATTTTGGTTCTGCTGCCTGTTCAATTACTACTTAATAATACACAACTGTTTGTTTTAACTGTCTAATTGTTGGATAGATTGATAGATCAAACATATGATAATAAAAAATAGTCAATATAAAAACTCTACTTCAGTTAAATACGTGTATTTAATGGCTCAAATTAAGGAAAGTGGTTGCAGTGACACCTCCCCAACAATAGATGGCGCTCAATAATAAATACTCCCAAATCACAAAGGAGGAACAAGAAGTTAAAAACGGTGATGTGTTGTTAAAGATGTCGCCTCACGATCAGCTGGCGCTCTATTTGTGTGAAATAACACGGTAAGAAAAATCAAACTATGCTTTTCAATCCACACATCCGCTGCTGAAACGTCACATTTTAAAAAAGCGTCGCTGGCTTCAGCGTCATCGCGTTAGCTGCTGCTAACTATAGAACGTGTAGTAGCTGACAGTTGCTACTGGCAACGTCATTTACGTCAAATACGTCATTTTAAAAAAAATATTGTATTTTAGCTTCATAACGCCAAACTAATGTGTTTATTATAGAGTACATTCTACATAAATATACAGACGTGTCTAGTTTGTTTAAAGATTTACCTCATGACGTTTATTTATTTACCTAAAGATGTGAACAGTTAATACTTGTATAAAGTCTATTTATCATTAATAACGCTTTGTTTACATGCAAAATAATGTTTTTATTACATGCTACCTCTTGTATTCTTCGCCTGTTTGTCTTTTTTAAACATCTGTTGGGTTCACGGTCATTACTGTTGGTTCTCGGGGTGTAACAGTTAAATATGTACTGAAACAAGACAACCAGAACATTCCCCCACAGTGGAACAGTCTCCTCATTTTAAGTCAGCTCATTTACATGTTTCCGATTTGCTGGGAGTCATACCTCAGAGTTCTCTCTCCTTGATGCAGGTTGCTGTGGAAGTTGCTGCTGCCTCTGCTGTTCCTGTGCGTGCTGCTGATCGCCGTCCTGGTCCTGCTGGTTCTGGCTGTACGTCTTTGGCTTCAGAGCAGCAGGAACGCTCGGCGGGCGAGGGATGGACGTCCGACTGTGGCCTTCTTCCACCCGTACTGTAACGCTGGTGGAGGGGGAGAGAGGGTGCTCTGGTGTGCGATCAGGGCGCTACAAAACAGGTGATTTATGGATAACGTACTGTTTTCTGCACCCTTACCTTCTTTGCTCTGTGAAGGCACACCGTATGTTCAACCTGCGTCTCTTACAGGTACGTGGATGTTAACTTTGTGGTGTACACGGGCGACCTGGGTGTCACGGGTCAGCAGATTCTGGAAGGGGCACGTCGGCGTTTCAACATCGCGCTCCCTCGCTCGATTCAGTTCGTCTTCCTGAGGCATCGGCTGCTGGTGGAGCCGGGCCTCTTTCCTCACTTCACCCTCCTGGGTCAGAGCGTGGGCTCCGTCTTCCTGGGATGGGAGGCGCTGACGGAGTTCGTTCCGGACCTTTACATCGACTCCATGGGCTACGCCTTCACTCTCCCCCTGTTCCGCTACCTGGGAGGCTGCAGCGTGGGGAGTTATGTTCACTACCCCACCATCAGCACTGACATGCTGTCTGTGGTGAGAGAGAGGAACCCCAGGTAATCCTTCTTCTTCTTCTCCTTTTGTCTTCGTCCTACAAAGGTTGCTGGATTTATAACGCAACCTGTGGCTGTTCCAGGTTCAACAACGCAGACTACGTCTCCAACAGTCTCTTCCTGAGCGCCTTCAAGGTGGTCTACTACTGCCTCTTCGCCCTCCTCTACGGCATGGCCGGCTCCTGCAGCGACCTCATCATGGTCAACTCCTCCTGGACCCTGGACCACATCCTGTCACTGTGGCGTGCTCCGAACCGCACCAGCGTTGTCTACCCGCCCTGCGACGTCAGCGCCTTCCTGGACATCCCTCTGGAGGAGGACGGGGACAGGAAGTGCCACTCGATCGTCTCCGTCGGGCAGTTCAGGCCGGAGAAGGACCACCGGCTGCAGATCAGAGCGTTCAAAAAGGTGTTGGACCGCAGGAGGGAGGGGGCAGGGGGAAGAGAGGCGCTGAAGCTGGTTCTGATTGGTGGATGCAGGAACCAGGAGGACGAGGACAGGGTGCTGATGCTGAGGGGACTGTGCCAGGAGCTGGGTGTGGCGGACAGGGTGGAGTTTAAACTAAATGTTCCTTTTGATGAGCTGAAGAGAGAGATGGGGGAAGCGACCATCGGGCTGCATACCATGTGGAACGAACACTTTGGAATCGGTAATTTGACAGCCTGATGTTCCCTTAAAATATTAATAAAAAAGATCTTCTAGATTTTACATTTTGCCTTTTTTCCTCCTCCAGGTGTTGTCGAATGTATGGCGGCAGGAAAAGTCATCCTGGCGCACAAATCCGGCGGTCCCAAGCTGGACATCGTGGTCCCTCACGAAGGCGGCCAAACAGGCTTCCTTGCCGAGGACGAGGACGGATACGCCGAGGCCGTGGAGAGGATCCTCTCGCTGCCGCCTGAAACCCGCCTGCAGATCAGACGGAATGCACGCCAGTCCGTCGCCCGCTTCTCCGATCAGGAGTTTGAAGCGTGTTTCTGCGCGGCCGTGGAGCCTCTGATGGGAACACTTGAACGATGAGAGGACTCTAACTCTGTTTGTATTCTACATGTTAGAGGCTGTTAGGACACTGAGCACCTTGATTTTGATGCCCTCACACTGTAGCACTGACACTTTGTTCTCAGAGTACAGACAAGTTAAGAAAAAGATCAAATCGTTTCCTTTTTTTTACCTCACGTGGTTTAGAGAAATCCAGAGATGTTTAGTTTGAGTTGTTTCTGTAAATACTCGACTCGGTTAGATTAAAAAAAAAAAAAAGCTCTGACTTTGTACAGGAAACATTCCTTTGTTTTTTAGTTTCACCAAAACAAGATTTATCATATTAAATATGTTGAGAATGGGTTCAGGGGAGCAAAATACTCTTTGAAAAGACACAATCAGGTGTAAGAGGACTAAAGGGAGAACAGGAATGTTTCGTTTACGCGTCCAAAACGTGGAATATTTTTGATATTGAAGAATGTAATTAAAGGTGTAATAAAGTCACGGTGTGCCGTTATTGAATAAAAAGTCTGAAATGCACTGATTTCTAAATGTTTTAAATGAGAGACGCCTCAACAGCAACATTTCCATTCAGACCGTCTAATCATTACTTAGTACATTACATACAGTAAGTAATGCATGAATTAACCCAAACACTAAAATTAGTATATGACTTCTGGTTTGAATTAATTTACAAAATAAAAATATATTTCAATTGCATATACGTCGCCTCTCGATCAACATCACTCAAAAATAGATTTTTAAGTCTGGGAGTTCTGTTTCCTTTTCTTTAAACAGACATACATGATAAATCAGAGATGGTGCAGTACAGGCCATTACTCAGATCTGTGTGATATTTAGTGTTCAAGACTGACCAGAGCAGAGTCATCGTCAGCAGGAGCACTCCTGTTTTCATTGCACCTCCTCCTCCTCCTCCTCACATCCAGCCAGGTCCGTTCTCAGCTCCTCACAGGAAGTTAAGATCAGAGATGATGTGTTTTAAAGACAGAATTCTTTTCCCCCCTTTTAATGATACTTGATTGGTTAGATCTAAAGAGCTCCAGTCTTATTAATGAAGGAAAACGCGATTAAACAATCCATTCAACAGCTAATCGTCGGAAAAAACTGATTACATGATAAGACCACTAGAGGCCGCATTAACTCCACAAATACAACAGATAAGCGACTTCAAAAAGTGCTTAAAAAGCATGTAGTCAAATGAATAACCTGTGCAGATGTTTGCAGCTGCGTCACACCTGACGATTTAGAAAGACAAAATGAGGACTCTGAGACAAGTTGAGGTCTGGTTTGAACATTTATATCGTGATTTTCAGTTTAAATGCAAGAGGACACATTTACTCTTATCTGCAACCGCTTTTCTTCATGTCACTCGGCCCCACATGTTCACACATCAGCACGTCAATAACTTACATACTGTACTGAAGCAAACATCCTGTAAAAGACAATGATATTTAGTTAGAAAGAAATGGGACGCTGCCTCTGCTGCAGGACCAAAGAGCAGCCTGTGTGGAAAAGATCTTCACCTTCAAAGCATTCATTTCCACACAAAAGCCCAATTTAAAACCGGTTTAAAGTGTCTCAAAAGGTAAATGATATGTCGTCCTGATGCACACAGACATGTTGACATTGAGCACCCTTAAAATGAGGCCATTTGCTGCGAGAAGTCAAAACCCTTGATGATCCAATCTGCAGGTGCAAAGTCAAAGATATAACCTCAGTTGGACCGTAGTGCACCGAGGATTGAAGCAGTAATGGCACCATGAAGAAACAAAGATACGACGGACACACAAAGTTGAAACATTCAGTCTGATGCCAGACTTCTGTTATCGACGACATGGTTTAGTTCTCTGTACACTGACCCCGACTAATGTATGTTTTATCAGCTTGTGTGGATAACATGAGTATACTTCACAATCCAATCTGTACATTCTTGAACGACATCCTGAAATGTGATACCATGTAAGTTTAGAAGGCGGCGGGATGGGGAGGAGTAGCAGCTGCAACTGTACAGACACAAACTGAAGGAGAAGGTCCGAAATCGAGCCAAACACGCGGGAGGGGGGGGGGGGGGGGGGTGTCCACAGAGACGCATCATCACAGGCCTCCCGCCTCCAATGACACAAGTCCTTTAAATAATGTCTTTTTTTTTCTTTTTTCCAGATGCATGGTCCAGACGCTGCTGAACTCTGGGAAGAAATCTGCTCTGACCTCTGTGCAAGACTTTGGGGATAAGGCTTCCTTCTTATTTGCATTTGCACAGTTTCTGAACAGTCTTGAAATGTTGAAGTTAACAGTTTAACAGTTAAAAGTTTGACTTTTTCTATATCAGAGCCCGACCGATATAAATACAGATGGTTAAAAAACAAAACAAAAAAAACACCATTACCAATAAAGCAGATGAGCGGACAATTGGAGTTTTTAACTAAATTATTACTGAGGGGGAAAAAAAATAAAGAGGCGGTGAAATCGAGATATGATATGAAGTTACTGTGATAATACTTTTTGGTGATCTAAAAAGTCTGCAAACTCATTTTTACAGTCTGGAATTGATATAAGACGGGGCAGTAGACCCATTTAAAGCAATCATGTTGCACTCATAACCCACAGCCTGACCTGAACATTCAATTTATCATTTTAAATAATTAAGGGTATTCATCTACCCTTACTTTCTAATATACTCAAAGATCTTTTTTTAAATCGTCACTGAACACTGAACTGTACACCGAGTACAGTAAGAGATGGAGCTGGATCGCCCTCTGCTGGACAAACAACCAAATGACGTCACTTGTAAATCCCCTCGAGGGTTCTTTGCTGCATATGTTCTGTAACAAGAATAGTTTTATCAACACATGCCCATGTTGGCCTGATATCGGTCGGGCTCTAGTTTCATGTCTGGATTTATGTTCCCTAATATGACTCCCTGTATACATTCCATTGTGCCAAAAAAAAATTTGTTCCTCTCTTGACTTTGTTGACCAGCTTTTTTTTTTTTTTAATTTTTTTTTTTTTTTTAAATACAAACTCATAAAAAAATCCTTCCATTTCTCAATCATTAAATAATTTTATATAAAAGCAAACCGAAGCACTCCATGGAGGCCTTTCCTAACCGTGAACGACACCGCAGAATCAAATCAATGCATTCACACTATGCATGTCTTGGTGTTTTTGGATCTCTCTCACTCATGCACACACTTCAGAACTGATTTTTGTTTTTTTTTAAACAGCCTGTTCTTGCATGAGCTCCATGCAGTACCGAAAGCAGAAAGCTCCTCATGTCGGGTTTTTTTTCCTTTTCTTTCATCTGGTACGTGGCACAAACTTACGGCAGAGAAGCGGATACATGGTTGGGCTCAGGCCGGGATCCAGTCATATCTGAATGAGTCGTGTATATTTGAATCTGCTCGGGAACCAGATGGAAGGGTTTTACCAAACGGGGAAATGTGAGACTCTTTGACTTTCTGGCTAGTCTTCATTTTCCAGCGATGAACCGAGAGTTTAAAAAAAAATGCAATAATTCGCAAACACAAAGTGATCACGGCTCGGCTTGGGTCGAAGTATATACACACTCCCATATATTCTGTCATCGTCTTTATCGTGTCCTGATTTTCCAATTTCAACACTCTCCGGTAAGTTTCGTTCCGTCCCCCCGTTTGGGCGGTGCGGGCGGGGGTCCTCGTCGTAACGTTGCATAGCCTGAGATGTTTCCCGACATGTAGCCGCCGTTCCCCCCGTTGCTTTGCTTCGATTGGTCGAGGAGCAGCTCGGGCGGAGGCGGAGGCAGCGCCATGTCGTCCATAGTTCCTGCTGGTTCCAACTTGCCCGTGAGGCCGGCTGAGTTTAGGGAACCCTGGCGACCGACTGACTTTCGCTTCAGTGTCCGGTGAAGATCATCCAGGAAATTGGGCTGGCCCGAGCCGCCCTTTGGGGAGGTGGGCGGAGGGGAAAGTGGCGGGGGGTCTGGCGTGTTGTTGCTGCGCCGTACAAGCGTTGGCGGAGGAGTCTTTTTCAGGGAGCTTTTCCCCCATGTCGAGTTGCTTACGAGGGACACGGGCGGGGGAGGAGGGGGAGCTTGGGGTTGGGGGTTGACCACGGCCACTCTCGGTGGACCTCCGCCATGGGCGTCAGATCCAGGAGGTGGCGGAGGGGGGAAGAGCTCTGAGGCGGGAGGGGGAGGCGGGAAGTAGGCGCACTCGGGAGGCGGCGAGGGGAAGTCACCGCTGATTTGCTTGACCTGGCTCACTTTGGCCTGGAGGGCTGGAGGCAGGTTGGAAAGGTTGAGCTTGCCCGGTTTCCGGGGTGCCGGGGGCCCATTGGAGGGGTCCTTAGAAGGCGATCCAGAGGAATAGGAAGGTGGGCAAGGGGAGGAGGAAGGGGCGTTGCCTTGATGGCCAAACTTGCTCAGTAAGTTCCTCCTGGACTCCTCGTAGGAACCGGAAGAGTTGAGTTTGATGCTGGACTCCCTCTGCGGCGCGGGAGGAGGTTTCTTGCCTCCTGAGCTGGAGGAGCTAGACGGGGATCTCCTCACGGGACAGCCCAAGTTTCCAGGAGGAAGGGGAGGAGGGGGCGGGGTCGGACCTGCGACTTGGGGCGGTGGCGGTGGAGGTGGAGGAGGAGGAGGAGGGGCAGGGAAGCCGGCGTTGTTGTCGGGAGGCGGAGGAGGAAATTCCGGAGACTGCAGCTGCTGGCCTCCGCCTGGCTGCCATCTTGGTTTGGTCTTGACAGCAGGGGGGGAGAGGGGGGCTTTGGGGCTCTCCGTGTAATTGGCCGCTTGGGATGACGCTCCCGGAAACTGACTCGCGAGTTGTTTCACCAAAGACAGGGCAGGAGGGCCCCCTGCTGGATTGGAGGACGGCTTGGACAAGCTGTGCTGCTTCGGCAAAGTGGGAGGCGGCTGGCTGGAGACGTGCCCCGCCTGGAGGCTGAACTGTTTCTTGAAGGTAGCTGGCGGGGGAGGCGGTGGAGGCGGGGGTGGGCACGGGCCACCCAGGGCTGCAGGAGGTGGAGCGGGAGGGAATGGGGAAACGGGGGAGATGGGTTTCGGGGCAGCATGGGGGACGAAGCCAGGGTTGAAGGTTTTTGGTGGAGCCGGAGGAGGAGGTGGGAACTGGGCGGGCACTGGGAACTGCTGGGGCGGAGGAGGAGGTGGCGGTGGAGGCGGAGGGGGTGGAGGTGGGGGTGTTGGAGCAGGGGCAGGGGGCGGGGATTCTTCAATGCCTCCGTTTGGAGAGAGGAGGTCCCGTGGCGGGCTGGGAAAGCGCTCCTTCAAGGCCTGCTTCAGCCCGTTTGGGTAAACAGGGCGGCTCAGCGGAGCCATGACCTCGGGAGGTGGAGGAGGAGGAGGGGGAGGGAATGCCACTCCGTTCATCTGGGGGGCCGGTGGATGGACTGGCGGTGGAGGGATGAAGGAAGGCGGGGCCGCGGGGCTTGGAGGACCCCGCTTCAAGACAGCCATGGCCGACCCTGGAGTTGGCACAGACGGCGGGGGAGGCGGCGGAGGAGGAGGCGGGACATTAGTCCTTGCCGCGATGTGATTGACATTTGGTTTGACGGGCGCTTGCGCTGGGGGCGGAGGTGAGGGTAGAACTTGCTGACCCAAGGCGTGGATGTGGGCGGGCAGCCTGTGGTGGGCGGCGTTGGAAGCGTTCTGGCTCTGTAGCCGGTTGATGGTGCTGAACTTGTACATGGTCGGAGCCGGCGAGTGGTGGGAGACCATTTGAACTGGGGGTGGGGGAGGAGGCGGAGGGGGAGGAGGTGGCGGGGGTGGAGGAGGAGGGGGTGGAGCCACTTCCTGTTGCTGCTGCTGCTGTTGGGGAGCGACGTGGTTGTAGTTGGGGGGCGCCTGCGGCTGTTGTTGCGGCGATTGCGCCGGACGCTGAATCATCGGGGGCGGAGGCGGCTGTGGAGTCTGCTGAGGGGACTGCGGCTGGGGGGGCGGGGTCTGCATCGATGGGCACTGAAGCGGAGGCGGGTGCTGTTGGTGGGACGGAGGTGGAGCTTGGGGAGGGGGCGTCAGGGCGGGATGATCGGCTGAATGCTGGCTGTGATGGCGGTGGCTGTGGGAGGCGTGAGGCAGGGTGCCCGATCTGGACGCCTCCATCCTCATGTGCTGAGAAAAAAAAAGACACATTCAGGAAAAAAAAAAGAAAAAAAAAAAGAGCGACATCTGCAGGACTTTTTTTAACGCCACATTTCTGCGATAGAAAATACTACCTTGGTGTTCTCCTCAATCTGGGTCCCTCGCTTCCAGGCCTCAGAGAAGATGGAGCTCACCACACTCTGGGAGCGGCCATGAGAAGATCCAGTGTCCACCCCGCTGTCTGAGTGTCCCGAGTGATTCGACTGGGACTCTTATATAAAAAAAAAAAAAAAAAAAAAAAAAAAAAGTATTCTTAAAGCAGCTCAAGCATCATTTAAATCAAGAAAACCTCGGTAATAATAATAATATATGTTTTAATAGAGGAAAGAGTGATCTTGGTGCAACACATAAAATGTTAGTCTGATTAGAAAAACTAACTAACCAGGTATGCTCGCCGAGCTGGAGCCTGATCGGATGCTGGAGGTGGACAGAGAGGACCAATCGTAGGCGGCCTCCGTCCTCTTCATGGCCTCCTGGTAGTTCATGTAGAGCTGCTTCCCGTACTAAAAAAAAAAAGCAAGACGGTTAAATACAAATCGACTGATGAGGCACGTTGTTTCTCGAAAAGCATCAAACGACTGTTTCTTATTTTTAAGAGTGACCTTGGCGATGCGGATTCCGTTCACCCATTGGTGCAGCGTCCTGACATCGTCACAGCACAGGTACTTGATGTACTGAGACTTCTTCTGGATCTGTGGGTGCTGCGGGGAGAAAGTCAAAACATGTTTCACCATCAACAAAAGGGCGAATCACATCGGCTTATTACAAAGCAACCGACTTAAATGAAACAACTGTTATTGACTTGTATGGAGGCAGTGCTTTTAAGAGAAGGCGAATGAAGTAAAGACGTTTCCATAAGATGATCACAGATCAAACTGCTGTATAACATCCATACATGGAGCACATCTGTTACTGCACATTTATTTACATGAACATTTGCAGAAATGATTTTTTTATGCATATTTCACTCCCTCTTTAATTATTGTTTTGATGCATATTTTTTCTCCACTTAAATTTTTGATCTATTTTAATTTTTTGCACCGTGTGATTTTCTTCTGCTATGCTGCTTTGCTGCTGTAACACTAAACGTCTCCGCTCGCGAGATGAATAAAGTATTATCTCATCCCGTCTTTCTCCCTTGGGTCTCAAAACACAGGAAGGGGCTTTGTGTACCTTGAGAGCCAGGCAGTAGTCCGTCGGAGCTTTGTATTTGCTGCGGTAGTCTTGACCATAATACACGTTGACATGGTCCAGCTGTAAGAAGCACACGAGGTCTCTGGAAGCCTGCAGAGAGGAGAGAGAGAGAGAGAGAGAGGAAGACTAAAATCAAGGCGCAGACACTCAGCTACGACTGCATCAAGTACTTCCTGTGGAGTTCGTACTCGCTCGATGGAGAAAGACTCGAGTTAAAATGACATATTAATGGTCTCTGAGTGTTTTGGGACAAACTCTGTTTTCTGTGCTTGAGCGATGTCGCTCTAAATGGGCGTTAAATAATGATGCTAAGAGGATCCCGACTGCCCCTGTAGTGGATGTTGTGTGCATGTTAGTCAGAGTAGAAACACAGATTTGAATTAGAGGTGCACAATACTTTCTTTAACATGAAGGCTGTGAAGCGACTTTAGCAAACGAGCTAGCTAGGTGTTAGCTCACGTCTGTACAGGATTTTAGACTTACACAAAAAAATCCAATTGATTGCTTCAGCATCAAGACAGAATATTAATGGCTGCCTTTTAGTGCAAATAAACCTGAATGTGTCTTTTTTTTTTTTTTTTGAAACCTTATTTATCCCCGTGGGGAAATTAGCGCACCAAGCGGTCGACCACAGGAGCAGCAACCCGCATACACCCTGACGGAGCACGGGGAGCAATGTGGGGTTAAGTGTCTTGTCCAAGGACACATCTGACATGTCGCTCTGAGGTTCGAACCCTCGACCTTCCGGTTTGAGAGACGGCAACACAACCCACTGATCCACAGCCGCCCCCCCATTAGGAGATTTACAGTCTCAGATTACAGGTCCAACAAAGATACAAATACAGACTGCTGCATTTGCCTCGCTCCGTTCAAAGCCACCAGACTCCATTGATAAAAGCAGCAATTTTACCTGAACAGAACAGGAAGTCCTTGTGTGCTGTCGACCTGCCTCGTTGGTTTCCTTTTTTTTTTTTTTTTGGAGTTGTGTTATGTGTAAGCTGTCCCGTCAAAACACCTCGGTCACACAAGAACACAAACAAAGTGCCTGATGGAGGCAGCAGACTGTAAACTTCTGCACGGTGAAACGGCTGGTTTCATTAATGAGGTCTGGTGGCTGCAAAGAGAGCCGCATAATGAGAAGCTTCTGGTTTAAAAGAAAGGTCTTTTCTGTTTGACAATCTCCGGTTAGTTGGATGCAACTGCCCTGAAAGATTACATCAGGTTGCCGTCGCTGCACGCTGAAGCAATTACAAAACTTTTTCTTCTTTGTAGACCTCAAAAAGTTTCAAAAAAAGAAAGTTCAGACTTTTAAAATACCTGATATTCTCTTTAAAAAAAAAAAAAAAAAAAAAAAAAGCTTAAAAAGGAGATCCACAGCATAGTCCCTCTTTAACTGATGCTACTAAAGTGGAGTCGCTGCAGAGCGTGGGAAAAGTTTGGGGGATGATCGTACTAAAAATAGATCACATGCGCACGACAAATCTTCTCTGGTATGAAGGAGAAAAAAAAAAACGTGACTTCACAGAAAACAGGAAAGCTCAGAAGGATGTTTCTGGCCCTGCATCTTAATGTCGTCTCGCTGACCTTGGCTTTGCCTTTGGGGACGTAGTAGATCCCTGACGCTCTGAGGAGGAAGTAACGCTTCTTCCACGACTTCTTCCCGTCTTCCTTTAGCCAGAGGATGCCTTCGATCTCCGGCACTGAGACCGTACCGCCGCAGAAACACTCCTGATAAGACACACACACAGTTTTTTTAATCTATTAAAAAAAAAACAAAAAAAAAAAAACTGCAGTCTGTGTGTATTCTCACCTCTAACAGTGCTTCTTTGTTCCTGTCGGCCATTTCAGACGTCTCCTTCCGCCCCAACAAATAGTTCTGGAGAGGATTGAGAAAATTAGTGAAAAGAGAGGAGGAGGCTCACCTCGTCTTATGTGAAATAAATTATTCACCTTTGACTCGCTTTAGAGCTTTGACCTACTTCCAACACAAACACGCTCCCTGTTCACTCTCTGGGCTGTGCATGCATAAACAATGTGTTTGTGTGTAGAGCATACGCTTCCAGCTTTTTTTTTTTTCTTCCACACAGAATGTAGAGCGGAGCTACGTGAGAAAACGATCCACCCTCCTCGATCTCGTCACTGTGTGTGTGTGTGTGTGTGTGTGTGTGTGTGTGTGTGTGTGTGTGTGAGAGTCACCTGAGGGTTCTTGAAGAGGGCGTATTTCTCGATGCGTTCGATGAACATCAGCTTGTTGTGGCTGTCCCGAGTCCAGTTCAAGAGATTCTCCACCAAATTCTCGTGATCCTCGAAAATACGCTCTGCGAGAGGAGAGGTTTTTTTTGTTGCTGATTTGTACTTCATTTTCTCCCTCCAGATCTTTGGCGCCTCCAGCACCTCTAACTTCTTACCCATCTGCAGCTCGTTGATGGTTTCCACCAGAGACCAGTCAGGGCTGTATCCGCAGTGGGACTTATCCAGCAGGCTGTCCAGCACCTGTCTGACTGTCTGCCGCTCGTCCACCATCATGGTCTTGGAGCTCTCGTCTGACATGTGGACCCGGATCACAAGCTGAGGAAAGAGGGGATCAGCTTGTTGTTATACAATCCTGCACTGTGATTGGCTATTTGCTCATCGCCTTCTTTGGACAGACATGTTTTTTGAGTCCCTGCAGAAATCAGCTCAGATGTTTGACTTGTTACAACTTGTGTGTGTGTGTGTGTGTGTGTGTGTGTGTGTGTGTGTGTGTGTGTGTGTGTGTGTGTGTGTGTGTGTGTGTGTGTGTGTGTGTGTGTGTGTGTGTGTGTGTGTGTGTGTGTGTGTGTGTGTGTGTGTGTGTGTGTTGGTGACATAGCCGCTAGGCTACTGGCACCCCGATTTATTTTGCAATCTTAAAACGTAGGTCCCATTAAGAGGTGTTTGTGTGTCGCCTTCAATCAACTTTGCTGGTCGTCCTTTGGCATGTTCTTGTAGTGTGTGTGATAACTACATGTAACCCAGCATGTCTGCTGTGTATTTTTAATAAGGCCACGGATTGTAATTATGGATGGACAGCTTTCTCTAAAAGAAGTAGAAGAAGAAATCTGATTAAGGAAGAGGGGGGGAGGGGTCGTTCCAAATACTTCAAAACTATTTATGGGGTCACAAAAGTCACAAACAAGAAAGCCGAAAAATCCAATAATCTGGCCAAAGTTGTCTCCACAGGCAGCAAAAAGTCCCCCCATAATCAGCCAGATTAAAGTAAGCTGCAGACCAACACACACACGGGCCAAATCCAGCCTCCCTACATAGACCTCTTCCTGGTGTGAAATCTAGCAAAGGCCTCAATTCCTTGACCTCCTGCCCGTCCCTTCCCACTGGAACCCCCGATGCCCAATGCACTTACAGATGCGGCTGATTGATTTGAGACTCCGACCAATGAGAAAGAGGGAGTAAGAAAGTGCAGTCTGACCTATATATCTGAGACCGGACGAACCCCTTAACCCCCGGAGTCTCTGCAGGGAAGAAAATGAAGAACGCGTTTTTTTATGAGCGTTTGATCCAAACGCAACGAAACGTACCAAATGTTAGGAATGCAAAAAACCTCGAGAAACGGTGCTCGCCGTGCAGACAGCGGGCGAATTATTTAGTATGTGACAACCTTCTCCGAGCACTCGCAGAGGTTTTTTTTTTTTTTTTTTTTTTTTTTTGATGATGTGCAGGCAGTACCAGCGCTCTTCATCTTGTCATGTTGTGTTCACTTGGCAGAGTGTGGTCTTAACACACTGCTGGGTCTCAGCTATTCATCGCATTAAAAAAAAAAAAAAAAAAAGGACACCATTCTGCTGCTCTCATTCAGAGAACAAGCTCATTCAGTGGCGGTAAAAATGGCCTGCCTGTGGAGCCTCGTACCCCGCGCTTTGAATGGAGCTCATGGCCCCGGTTGGTACCGCTCTGGTTTCTGTCGAGCTGGGGGGGTGAAATGTTTTGTGTAGATTGTGTTGCAGCGTGAAGCCTCTTCTGATTTCTCGCTCCCTTCCCCGCCACATAATCAAACACCCGCAATGACCTATTTTTCTCTGCGCTTCGCCGCCTTCGCCGCGAGTGAAGTTCACAAAGGAGAATGCAGCGTGCGGCGAACATGACGAGACGGCTCTTATTACCACAACACAGACCTGTTTGTTATTTTTTTGGTTTTTTTTCTAGAACGAGGACGTCTGTGTGTGTGTCCTACCTTTTTGACCTGGGCCTCCTTGATTTTCTCCAAGGCGACTCGAATCTTCTCCGCCTTCAGTTTGGCAGCTTGCTCCTCCTGGAAGGACAAGCATCGGATTAAAAAAAAACAAAAAAACTCAAACACAAAAGACAAATCACAAAAGAGGAGCAGTGGTTTGGTTTCTCAGCCTTGCCTCATCCTCTCGCAGCGTGTCTTTCATTATTCTCTGGCAGGAGTAAGACATCATGCACACTCCACTTCATTAAATAGTGAGCAGCCTTCCAAACCGTTTAAACCCACACGCCCGCGGCACGATGGCGCATGCCGTCAAGTGCAAATCCAAATTTGATGTCCCCACGTTTCGATGCCTGCTTACCTGCCCTCTCCAACAAGACGCCATCACCTCCATGCTGCAGCTCGTGGACACTTCCTGGTGTGCGAGCGGGAGTGCGTTACAATCGATTTTGTGATGCTACTCGATCAAATGTGCAGCTTTAATGACATCAGTCCCTCAAATATGGCGTCTACGGTTGCATATTGGATTCATATGGCGCTCCAGCCTTTGATCTTGCTTTACAGCAGAAGGAGACAATAGTAGGAGATCCCCGAAGGGCGACAGGCTGCGGATGATGCCCTCTGCTTAGAGATCCTCTTTGAGGATCACGTTCAGATTGCAAGGGCGAAAACGGGGAAAATATCCAGAATCGTCCATGGTTTCACGAATCCCCCAAAAAAAAGGGAGAAGGAAGATTTCTGCGTCCTCTGTTGTCTTTTAGAAAAGCGCAGAAGATAAGCGGAAAATTGCTCAACTTGGTAATCTTAAAAATGAAGCGTCAAGGCGTAAAAAAAAAAAAGAAAAAAAAAAAAGTTAGTCCAAAATAATCCGGAGCGTGCCTCCATCCACGTCCTCTGACATCAGAGGACTCTGTGAGTGACACGCAGACATGTGCGCCTGATATGAGCACAACTTCACTTAAAAAGCCAAGCGAGACGGTCGGCAAGACGATGCCCCTCCCCCCTTTTTTTCTCCCTATCTCTCTTCCTCTCTCTCTCTCTCTCTGTGTATACATCTGATGCAGGGGTTTGGGAGCGTGCCCAATCGATGGAGCGTAATCCCCAAAAAATATTGTAGGAAACCAGCGAGACCCTACTTGCAAGACCTTTCAGCCAATCAAGACGAAGAAAAAGAAGGGGGGGGGGGACCGTGACCGGCACCACCCCATGGCTAAACTACAGCGACAAGGACGGAGGGAGGAATTTGGGTGAAAGAGAGGCTGACGTGCTGAATATTTGAAGTGCACAGACGGGGTGAGCGGGTATTAAAAGTGCTCCCCAAGCCTCTTATCTGAAAAACTAACCCCCCCCCCCCCCCCCCCCCTTCTTTCCTTGACCCAGACTACCTTTTCCACATGAGCGACTTCAGGGCACATGCACATTAATGCTAACCCTCTGTTTGGCCAACATGCTTTTAGTCAGCCGAGTGTGTGAGTGTGAGGAGAGGGGAGGTCACGGGGGGGGTTTTGTGCAGATTACACAGGCAGAGAGTCAATCTGAGTCACGCTGCAGGTTTTAGCCTAATAATTGTCAGCGTAACCTGGTCGACACCCCCCCCTTTCATTTCCTCTCTGCACGCCGCCTCCACCCTGCATTACATTCTCTCTGTATTCCACGGGGCGTTCTTCCTCCTCACACCACATAACAGGGGAAAATGTTTAAAAGGCTCTTCTTCTGCCGAGCGCTGGAATTAAAAAAAAATCAAAAAAAATCTCAGCACCGGCTCCCTTTGATCTTTCTCCACTCCTCGCCTGCTCCCAAACATCGCGATCTCGTTCGGATTTGAGCGAGGAGAGAGGGCGAGGATCTCCGGCGAGGAGTGGAAGACGACCACATGGAGGCTGTACGCCGCCGTGCGATCGATCCTCCAATAGTTTCTGCACACGAGGACGGACTGAGAGCTGATCTGTCGGACACAGAGAGCCTTTAAACTCTGAATACATTCAGCTGTTGTGTAACACAAAGAGAGAGAGAGAGAGAGGAAGTGCTTCTCCAACATTCTGGCTCTATAGTTGGCTTTCCTCCCTTTACATTAAATTCCAAATAACAGAAGACTTTGGAAATCAAACTGCGATCCAGTGCCAGATACAGCCGAGCAGATTCTTATTTCTAATTTTGATTTTTTTCCCCCTCTTCTCTCATTCCAGTAAACGCTCCAGAGTCGACCTCCCTCCTCTGTGCGTGTTTTCAGTGAGAGCGGGATAAATCACAATCAGATCGGCTGCGCACGTCTGATCTGCACACGCACCGTTGCGGAGTAAGGGCCAAGAGCTGCGAGCCAATTCATCTGCAGGAGAAAAAATGACTGCAGCCAAGAGTCAACACAAAGTGCTGACTGACACAAGCTGCATCGGCAAAATGTGGAGGATTCGACTCCTCGCTGTTTATCTAACAGAGCTCTGTTTTCTCCTCCAGCACGCATTGACGCGAGAAAGTGCACGAAGGAAAAACTCACAACTCCGAGGTAGAACGCAGGACTTGAACGGATCATGTTGCTAATAAAAAGGTTTTAAAATGTGAGGCGTGGCTTGAGAAAAGGAGTGACCGTGCTGAGATATGATCGATTGGGTTTGAACAAAACCAAACAGGAAGTGTCAAATCTGTCAAATCTGCAGACTGAGAGGAGGAACCACAGAGCTGTTAGACCTCTGAGTGATAAAGCTGTTAACCATTCACCGTCCAAAAAACAGGCGTCCGTGTCTTTGTCCAACGATTTCACATTAACCCTTTGCAGGGCGCTCAATGAAATACTTGAAAATTCAAAAAATCAACCTCAAGGTGTTACTCAGGGTCATAACAGAACTTTATTTCTGTTATGACATTAAGTGTAATAAACACTGACAAAGTTTCCATATTTGGTGCAAATGCCAATAGCAGGATCAGTGAGGCAGGGTGCTCTCTTCTGATTGGCTGAGTGAGGATCACATGCTTCTCCACCTTACTGAGGTGCAGAAGGCTGGTCGTATGTCACGTTTGTGGAAATGAGCAAAAACAGTCACCTGCTGGTTGGACAGAACTTAAATCAGAGCAGCTTTTTTTCCTTTTTTTTTTTACCTGGTCTACTCGTCATTTCTTCAGAGATTTGTGTGCTTTTAAAACGCTGGAATCAAAAGCTTCCTTTTTTTCTTTCTCTCTCTCTCTCTCCAAAAGGCTTTACTTTCACACTCTGAAAAACATTTCAAATCAAACCCAGCGTGATGGAGAGACGGAGAAAGACACCCGGCCAGTGGAAGACAAACATGGAGGCACGTGTTCAATCTCAGAGGCCTGGAACATGTGTGCGGTCAAAGACCCTGTCAACCCCATTGTGTGTTTTTTTATTTGTGACGTTATCGTGACATGCAAAGCAGCAGAGAGGAAGCGTGTGTGGAAACAAAAATCAGAGAAGTGTATGAGGAGGAGGAGGTCACCTTGGTCAGGAGGTGAGAAGGCTTTCCAGCTATGCTTTTCAGAATGAGCGAGGTTTCTCGGTCCAGATACGAGTGCTTGTGTGGGGTGAGGAGAGCAGAGAAGAGGAGACAAACACAGACAGAGAGAGAGAGAGAGAAAGGTCAGAGCCAGATGATTCTCGGAGGCTGATTAATCGCAGGCGCTGGGATTTATTTGTCGTATAAAAAGGAGCGTGAGAGAGAAAGGGTTCCATAAATGAAGCGGGCGTGGTTGTCGTTAGCTGCAGCTGTGGGGGTGAAAGAAGCAAAGACTGTGATATCATGGAGAAGAAGAGACAACGTGGCTGGGTCCACAAGCCGCTCGTTCACGCCGTCATGCTAGCTGTTCCACATGCGGCGCAAAACATGGAAGACTGAAATGTTCAAGCTTCATCTGCAAACACACGAACACGTCTCTCCTATCAGCATTCACACACACACACGTGTTCAAAAGTAGGACTTCAGATTGGAATTCGGGAAACTGTGGGTGTTTATTGTTGTTCTTATCTTTTAAGAAAAGCCTTCCCGTAACTTCTTTTTTAATGTGTTTTTAACTACTCCTTTATCCTTTTAAACTCTGTAGCACTTTGAGATTTTGAAAAATGTAAATAAAAGGTATTATTATTTATTATTATAAGGAGGTAGCAAAGATTGATTGGACGTGCTCCAGCAGGTCGCCTCGGCCAGCAGCAGCCTAATGTGCTGTAATGGCTGCAGCTTGAATCTCTGAGGGCGAATGCATCGATGCAAAGTCACATCTACAGGCTCGACAACCGGACAAAAAGGTTGCCCGTCCTCCTCTGACTCGATCGATTAGATTGTTGATATTTTTACACGACTTTTCTTTTGTTATATGCTAAAAAAAAAAAAAAAAAGCCTCCACAGCCCAGGCCCCCGGCGCTCACAGACCCCAAGTGTTCTTTAGAGTTCACTGAAGGATTTTGTGGATGCAGTCTGCTTGTTTTAAGAACGCTTTAAGACGACTGATTCTGGATTAAGAAAAAGCATCTTACTCTGCAGGACTCCTTTTTCCATAATGTGCCTGTTAGCGGTAAAAACAATCACTCTGAGTGGGGATGATTAAGCCTGTTCTGCAGCCACTGATGGAGGCAATCTTCCGGAGCAAGTTCAAAATCTTTTTGTTTGGATTTGTAAGAATAATACGCAGGAATTAAAAGCCCAGCTTCAAATGACTAAATCACCCTTTAAACCTGCAGCCTTACTTTTTTTTTTTTTTTTTTTTCCTCCACAAAAAGCACACATGCACGCTCACACACACACATGCACTTACAGTGGCCCGGTCCACTTCGCCCTCCCGCGAGGCGAAGTCAAGCTGCCGCCTGGCCGCGTTACCGTTGGCCCGCCGCATTGTGACATGCTGGGAGGTGCAGAGTGTGTGTGTGTGGACAGAGACCACAGGTTACAGGGAAAGGACAAAAACATGATGACATGCAGGGAGGTGCAGGGGACATGCAACATATTCAACATTCAGCCGACGTCAGATTCTGACCTCTTCAACATATCTTGAAGGATATTTGGCTTTTGTTAGACAGTCGGCATGCTTTGTGAGTGAGCATACACATAAATGGCCGATGTTTACATTGTAATCCTAATAGATTACAATGGACGTTTAACACGCCATGCAACGCACCAATACACCGGCAGCATTGTGCGTTGACTGTGCACACACACTTGTGTTTAAAAATCGACGTGCCGAGCGGTTAAACATGCAGGATCAGAGCCGGATTGAGGTCAGTTCAGAGGTCGCAGTCGTGAGCGTCTTACAAATACAAAAAAAAGGAAGAATAAAGTGCTCATGTTCCTTTCAAAATAAAATGGAAAAGTGACCTGATTTACACTGATTTTACTCACCGTTACACAATCTTTCTCGCTCACATTTTGTAAACTGATTTAACTCTTTGATTTCTTTTGTGAGTGAAGAGCTGAAGTTTTTTTTTTTAACGGCGTTGGTACTCTTTGACACTACATTGAATATTTTGTCATACCTCCGTGCTCGTCTGGTTCTGGCCCTGCGTGCTCGGGCTGCCCTGCCCCTCCCCCTCTCCACTCGGCATGACTTTATCGATGTCCAGCGAGTCCATGCTGGACGCCGAGGCACACGCCGAGTTCACGCTGCTCCTCTGCGACGGCGCCTCCTGCTCGCTGGCGCCGCCCACCGAGCCCGTCCTCCGATGCTGACCGCCTCCCGACGAGCCCGACGAGGGACGCCGCAGCGTGGTGGAGGAGAAAGAGGAAGAGGAGGAGGACGACGACGAGGAGGTTTGACGCGCAGCTTCGTCCATGCTGAGCGACGCCTTCTCCAGCTGAGTGGTGATGTCATCAAGCGAGATGTTGGACGCGGCGGGGCGGGCGTTGATGCCGCCGCCTCTGACGGTGTTGGCCGGCGAGGCTCTGGTGCTGCTGCTCGCACTGCCTGTTGGAGAGGTCAAAGTTCAAACGGGTCAAATGAAGACGCAAAATGTTACGTGAACTTCCTGTATACGATTTCTTTCCCGCTAATCTGAATGTTTATTTCCTTTTGGCTTGTTTCACGCAAGTTTAGGAGAAGGCAGCCTTTACTTTATTTATCAGAGGGGGAAAATATGTAATGAGGCATCAGCGGGATTACCTCCGCTGCTTCCCCCTCCACTGGTGCCCGTGTGTTTGGTGCTGGCACTGCGGCCCCCGGGGCCTCGCTGGCTTTTGGTCTGACCGCGAGTGTTTGGTTTGGAGATGGTGCTGAGCTCCTGCTCGATGGAGCACAGGTCGGCCATGAGGGCGTCCAGGTCCACCGTGTCGCCCTGGTTCAACGCCTCTACAGGGGAGAAAGGATGAACGAATAAGAAAAAAAAAAAAAAAAAAAAAAGGTGAATTATTTATTTGTCTGACTTTTTTTTTTTGGGATCTATGGGAGGGATTGCTGAGGTCTTACCGTTGATGTTGTACATGGAGAAGCGGTACGAGAAGTTGGCCATGTTCGTCTCCTGCCTGAGAGGAGGCTTCTGCAGAGCTTTCTGCGGCCTGCCGTCATCGAGACTCTGCAGGAGACGCACACATTAATAATGATGTGCATGCATGCAAAAAAACACTCGAACATTACAGTGTAATGCTGCTAGGCTCCCTCGTCACACACACACACACACACACACACACACGGATGCAATCCTGCACAAACACACAGTGCACAGTGGTGGTGGGAGGAGAGTTGCTAGGATACAGTACAGGGAGATGGGATTAGTAGTGTAAAGGTTGCTATGGAGACAGCCCCTTCCTCTCCGTCGGCCCTATCTACCTGTGTGAGTATGTGACACACACACACACACACACTCTCACACACACACACACACACACACACACACACACACACACACACTCTGCGTCTCTAACCTGTGTGAGTTTGTCCAGCTCTCCCAGCCAGGCTCCGAACATCTTGTCCAGGTCCTGGTCCTCCTTATCGCTGTCCTCCTCGGCCCCATGGTCCAGCTCGTCGTCTGAAACCTGCTCCATCCTTCACACACAAACACACACACACACACGTCAGATGATTCCACACGTGAAAGAAAAAAAGAAGTCACACACTATCAGATCACACCCACATAGCACGGATGATATAAAAGAGAGAAAAAAACAGCTCATGCCAACCGCACTGCCTGTTACCATGACAACTACTCATGGACTCCACATTGTGTCTGCACAATGTGTCTGTGTCCCCCCCCCCCCAGGAGGATGAAATGGATGTGTTGATCACCTTTGGGATCAGTGAACCTGCAGTGAATCAGAACACAGGTGGAGGAGACGTCACCCTGAACAACGCGAGAAGGTGCTGTTGTGGGCTAAACGGGGCAGAGAGCCCAGCTGTGTTCAGTCAAAGGTGAGGACAGAGCTCCCTCTAGTGGAGGCAGAGGGAAGTGGTGAAACTGCAACAGAGCAGCAGCAGCGTGTCCTGTGATGCACATTCACACACTGACTGCCTGGAAAGTGATTATCAGCAATAACTCGTCCCATTCATACACATTTATAGCCAATTCAGGGTGAGGCACATTGCCCATGGACACGTCGGACGTGTGGCTGCAGGAAATGGATGTGTTCACACACACACACACACACAGAGTCCTGATAGCCACCCCCCCCCCCCCCTGTGTTGCCCTCACAGGTGGATTGTTCCAGAATAATCCCATTGATGTTTTCACATGGTGTCATTCCTTCCTGTTACGCACGCTCTCTGGTGTCAGTCACCGCTGGGGACTGTACCAAACCAGGATTAACCCCTCTGACGACCCCTGTTCTTTTCATCCTGCAAAATCTGCGTGCGTGCGTGCGTGCGTGCGTGCGTGCGCGTGTGTGTGTTTTAAAGCCTTCAGTGCAGCATGCTGGAGAGCGATCTTACAGAAGCGCTTTGTCAGACGGTGATAAAAGCAGGTTATAAAAGAGCCGGTAGGTGAAAAGGCAATAAAAAGCGGCGGCGTTTGGAAAAGCAAACAGGAATATGATAGCGGCGGCGTTGAAAATCAGTCAGCTGAAGACAAACAAACAAACACACACACACACACACACTCAGAGCAGCTGAGGGGCGAACACATGCTCTGCTCCTTTAAGTCACAAAAAATCCTCCCTCAACTTTCCATCTCAGCGTTCGTCTCTCTGCTTGTTTGTGTGTGCGCGTGTGTGTGTGTGAGAGTTCGTGTGTGTGCGTGTGCATTTCAGTGTTTATGATTGACGGCTTCCTGTATGCGTCGCATATCAAAACAAGGAGCATCAAGGACTTCACCATCGTCTCGGGAAAGATGGAGTCCGAGCGTGTAAACTAAACCAACTCAACGTGTGTGTGAGATGGTAACCATGCACTCATATACAGTGTGTGTGTGTGCGTGTGTGTGTGCATGTGTGGAGGGGGAGTCGGCACAGGAAATGGCCAGGATGTGCAGAATTCCTAATTTCCCTCATGGCCTGTTTCTCGTCAGGAAACTCCAGCTGTCCTTCGGTTATCCGGGCCACTTATTGGGGACGGGGGGGGGACCCTCAGCCCTCCATGAACCAACTGTACCTTATGGGATAACACGACACGTTTATCACAAAGAGAAATGTCCTCTTGTAGTGACTGTAACAGTCCTTACTGTGTCAGAGATATCCGTTTGGAATTTGTCAGAACAGCTGCAAATAAAAGATTTTTTTAGAATGAAAAAATAAAACACAGATTTAAGGAAATAAAATAAACTGCTGTTAAATAAAAAATAATCTTGTTTAGCTTTTGCAGAAATGAGACTTACTCTAAAGACTGCTAAAAAAAAAAAAAAAAAAAAAAAATAGTCTGAAGCATTTTCTCTTATTCCACTGCAACGCCGTCTGCGTCAGCTAAGGAGCTCACACGCCCTCTGCTGGACAAAGACTGCATTACACATCGTGTTGAGCGCTGCCTTTAGCATCACAGTGATGGTGGGAGTCAGGCCTGTATGGGCTGTTTATCTCCTATAACTAAAAAATAAAATGGTATGAGTGTTAATGTTTATAATGCAGGAAACAATGCTGAAAGTGAGCACTGCATGCTGCACTGTAATCACAAACCTGCTTTAAATTTAGCTTCTGTGCTAATTACATTTACATGGATGCATTAAAGCTACGACGCCTTCTCCAGCTACAATCAGAGGCTTTATTATGTCAGGGTCAAATAAATCACATTGACCACACTGAAAAGCGTTGAGCATCCTTGCAGGTGGTGGTGGTGGGGGGGGGGGTGACATCATGGCTTTCTGGAGGCAGACGCAGGAAGAGGAAACAGCTAAAAAACCCAAATGAGCTTCCATTGTGTTTGCCGAGCGAGCGCTCTCTGGAGGTGCTTCCATATGTAAATAAGAGAAGAGCCCAAACTGCAGGACACTTTAACAGCTGTGTTTAAACAGCAATGAGCCTGCGGGGTGCTTCACAATAGGTAAACACTTGTGCAGATAGGTAGCGCAGAGAATACCCGTGCTGCTGAAGGAAACGGAACAAAAGCTCTGCTGCTGTCATTCTAATGGAATCACAGCCTCATGCTGCACATGATGGTGCAGGTTTAAGTGAATTACCACCTGAGGCCCTGCTTTTAAGCTTATGGAGCATGGCCGTGTGTGTGTGCAAACACTCTCCTACAGGCATCAAACCAAAACAACAGCCGTGGCCTTTTCTTTCGCCCTCCTGATCCCGCACGGTCCCCTCTCCGTTGTCCGAGCATGAGCCGCTCTCATCTGTCTCCTGCGGCTGCCCGGGCAGCTCGGAGCTCAGAGGTCCGAGGGTGAGAGGCTAAAGATCAAAAGGTGCCCTCCCAGAGGAGTCCCCCCCCCCCCCCCTTACACACACACACACACACACACACACACACACACACACACACACACACACACACACACACACACACACACACACACACACACACACACACACACACACACACACACACACACACACACACACACACACACACACACACACACACACACACACACACACACACACACACACACACACACACACACACACACACACACACACACACACACACACACACACACACACACACACACACACGCAGCTCTCGCAGATGGAACAGGGAAATAAGGGGTGAGGGGAAGGGAGAAAAGAATCTCTGTGAATCGAAGTGAAAGTGAAGCAAACATCCGGTTGCTGAGGAGGATGAAGAGATGGAGAAAGAGGAGGAGGAGGAGGAGGAGGTGGTGTCTATCTTTAGAATAAGTCTCATATCAGAGAGTGTCAGGAGGGCTGAAAAAAGCAGCTGGAAGAAAAGTAGAAGTTGAATCCCTGCACAAACAGCAGAGCACCGTCTTCACTAACTTTCAGCTCTAATGACTCACTTTTTCTCTCTCTCTCTCTCTTTGTTTGGGTTTGATGCTCCTTATTCTAAAATGCAGATGTTCTACTATTAATATTTAAAATGTTGATATGTTTTATCCATCTCCAATGAATTTGTACAAATACGACACGATAAAATATAGGAATCTGTGTTACATCATTAAAAGTGAGAAGTGCTTCACCTTGAAAAAGTAGTGCATGGAAGATTTTGTATTTGCACAATAAAAGAAGAGTAAGATGTTGCACCAGCTGCATGTCTCAGCCTCAGGCAACAGGCGACAGCTTACAGACACATGTGACGATAGGCCACGCCCGCAGAATGACTTCAGAAGAAAAAGGAGGAGGGCGGAGTTGAAATGAGCTCCAGAAGTGAAGTCGGAGTGTGAGCCGATTGAGAGAGGGCGGGATCTCCGGAGAAGACGCAGCTGTGATTGGTTATGACTCGAAGACGCAGGGAGAGGTCAGGATGACATCAGAGGTCAGATCGGGTCTCCGTGGTTGGCTCCGTCCTTGATTCGGTTTGCATGATCAGAATTGTTCAGAGGAGAAGTTTCTCACTTTCTGACAACATAAGACTCATTCAGGGAGGGGGATCGAGGAAGCTGGCCCATTACGTCCAATCAGCGCTCTCTGGGTTCTGGGTTTGTAACCCCAAAACGTCCACGCTACGTTTCACAGATTTTCTAAAAGGTCGGCTAAACACCTTCAGGTGCAAAACAACAAATAAAATCATCCGATTCTCGTGTCCTTCCTGAGTGATGTCATCGACGACAGGAGCGGGAGTGTCTGATGCTCTCAAACATGTGAATTCATCACCTCAAACACGCTCTTTGTTTGGATGGGAACGTGGAGGAGTTCTCCCGCACGGAGTGATTTCGAGCCGGTCCGATCCGGATTCTGACAGCATGCAGGGTGTCGGGGGGGGAAAGTGGGAATGCAGGAGGAGGGAGAGGAATGTCGGGAATCACTTCAGGCCCATCTCTGGAGACCTGAGCAGG
The DNA here is from genome assembly GCF_947650265.1 of Symphodus melops. Classification (NCBI taxonomy): domain Eukaryota; kingdom Metazoa; phylum Chordata; class Actinopteri; order Labriformes; family Labridae; genus Symphodus; species Symphodus melops. The sequence goes on along the minus strand of NC_136713.1, from coordinate 12,345,755 downwards.
TGTCAGAGTGCGCTCGCTTTGACTCTCCTGGCTCCTTTCCTTCAAACGTTCCTCCCTGTAATACGTGCAGCCTTCTTCTTCTTCTGCAGCTGTGGTCTGAGTCTTTAAATGTTTCATTTAAGTCACTGCAGCGCGGATCTTGTTTTTCCTCGAAGATCGAGTGACTGACACGAGTCCTTCATATCCCGGAGATCGTTGTCGTCTTATATGAAAAGGTTCCGAGGACGGAGAGGGCATCACTTCCTGTTTGCGTTTGGCCCCGAGCCCTGCAGGAAATGCCCGTTTAATAATCTCTTCATATTCTTGGTTTCATTGTTCAGGTGAATGTGTACTGGACTGACTGTGAACCTTTCATGCACGCCATCAAACAGCGAACCACAAAGTGTCTCGTCAGCGACTTTGTCACCACCTGCTTGCATTCAAATGATGAACTCCTCCTGACATTTGAGAAACAAATGCAAAGCCTTTTATACTTCAGTGGCACAGGAAACAGGAGGGCTGGGCTGTGCAGTATGACCTTCGTTGTGTAAACACTATTGTTGTCCAGATGCTCCCGCTGCGATGACAGATGAGTCTCATAAAGCTCTTTGAATTCAATTAGTTTGGAAGCAAATGCTCCGAAATGTGTTTGGTAGTTTTTTTTTTGTACAATACAAGTGAGAGATAAATGTGAGGATGTGAATATATGTGTTAACATTAAAGACAGTTCAAACACGACAAAACAGAAACGAGCAGGAACTAATAACATTGTATTTTGAGGATGTTGAAGGGCTGCGTTATATGATAATCAGAGAGGGAGAAGAAAAAATCAATTAAAAAAATCAATTATATAATAATAAATGAAATAAATAATTTAAAAAAATCTAGTACTAATAAAATAACAGTTCTCGCAACAATTATTATATATATATATATATACACACATATACATATATATATATATATATATATATATATACACACACATATACATATATATACATATATACATATATATATATATATATATATATATATATATATATATCTCAATGTGTTTTGGTACTTAATGAAAGCATGCATCAGCTCATCGGCTCTCGGAAAAAAAATCAACATCTTATTTTTCTTGCAGATGTTTTCACAAATATTAACTTTCTGCAAATGTCTGACAAAAAAAAAAGAAAAGTCCTCTCATTTCTAAGAGTGAGCCAAATGGACTTGGAGTTGAATTAGAAACCTGCAAAGCATTGGAAGAGACTCATGAGGAGAGCTGTGCTGTGGTACTGAGCTTCAAATAGAGTCGGGGTGAATTCATGAGAGTTTAGTGGGACACAAACGCTGACAGGCTGAGTCTCCAGGGGCGGAGCTCAAACAGAGGTAGCATTTAAAACATTTAGCATTCACGTGGCTAGAAATAGCTCCAAACTACATGTCATCCCCCCCCCGGGTCAGCAGAGCTACAACGTGTTCCCCGGCACTGTGTGTGTCTGTGCGTGTGTGTGTGTGTGTGTGTGTGTGTGAGAGGCACGCTTGTGCATGTCAACGTTAAGTCAGTGTTGATTTTTAAAGTCCAATATCACAAATAGCCTCTGAGGGATCTATAATCTTTTCATCAAACATCAAGCTGCCACATATTCACGTCCCCTCACAATGCAAACGTTCAGGCGCCACATTTTAAACCATTAAAAAAAAAAAAAAAAAAAAAACAAGTGAGAGGGCATTACCCTCCATACCAGCAGGTGGCAGCAGTCTGTATTCTTCATTCAAAAATGAGAACACTGAAGACCTAGGACTTCACTGCATACCTACCAACATGTACATTTGTGTTCCTGTTTGGAAGCAGAATTTGTGTCAACATTTGAACATGAATTCAGCTCCGTCCGTGACCCTGACATCGCCCCCTGGTGTTTCACTCAGGAACAAGCTTCAGATTGTTTTCATCGTCACAGGGCTGTCAAAAATATTCGAAGAAACATCAAACAGTATTGACCCCCTTTTTTAAGAAAACGGCAACAAACACTGAAGTCCCAAGTTACTGGGTTTAAAATCCTGTTTAAAAAAAACATGGAAGCGTTTCAGTGCAGAAAAGTTTAAGACATATTTGTGTAATGTAAATTGGTGAAGGTATCACCAATCAGGTTACCGCTCATTTTATTCAAGCTGGTTTCACCTCCTCTCGTTCTCCTCTCCAGCGTCACCCTGTCATCCTGCCTGTCAGACAGTGAATCACCTCTTACACACACTCGTGTCCGATTGTCATCACAGCCCGCACGGCCCATAAACCCGACCATAAAACACACACAGACTACGATGTGCAGTGTCAAGATCTCATAATGACGTCCTGTGTCACAGCCAGGAGCTCGCCTTAGGATGTGGCGAGGCCAAACAAAGCGTCTGTCAAAGATTGTACAGCTGCTCTGTGATGTTCGTTATATAAAACAGATACAGCGCGAACATGTGATGACGGTTATTTCCAGCCTCATGTTTTCACAGTGCTCTGTGGTTATTCGCTCATTTCCGCCTCCATCCCGTCTTTGCTTTTCCACCGCCTGGCCTTTTCTTTTTTCCAGGTCGACTCCCTTCAGGCACAAACCAGGAGAGAGAGGAGAGCAGCGTCCACCCTGTCAGAGTCATCACGCCCAGTTAAAAGTGGAAAGAAGGCCGCCGCAGCGTCAAAGTGTTTGAACAGGGCAGCAGCTCAAAGTCCGACAGAGTGTGGGCGGCTCCTCAACCTCGGCTGACCTGAAGTGTCCAGAGGAGTCCGACGCAGGAAATGAAGCAACAGTCTCCGTGTTTGTATGACGAATGGGAAACGGGTGGATGAGGCTCGAGAAGGTGAAAGAAGCAAAGCGATGGTCTCTGAATGTCCAGAGCCGTTTGTTATTATTGCTGATCCATTTTCAAAGTTCACGTCGATACAAATGAGTCTATAAACACGTCAACTCACGCCATCTTTGAATAATTAGAAATATGTATGCTGAATTCACTAAGTTGGTGTTTGGATTATTAAAATAAAAACTTCTTTTATAGTTTCTCCTCAAGACAATATTAATAAAAAAAAGACAAAAGAGAAAAATGCGACAGTTCACTTAGCGGACGCTTTTATCCGAAGCGACGTACAGACAACACAAGCGAGGATGGAGAACAGCTGTGAATCCGATACTCCAGTCCCGACAGGAAGTGACCAGAAATAGAGAACAACATCGACAGAGAGTTCTCGAGCGCTCTGATCAGTATAGAAAACAAAACTACTGTCATCATTCAGGTCTTAGGTAGTCATGAAAGAGCTTTTATTTTGAAGGAGTCTGGCTTATTCACTCTGATGCATTCTCGGGAATTCAGAAAAATCTAAATACTGAGAGCACAGCATGACAGGAGTTAGCATATTTGCATCCACTTTGTATTCCACTTTTCTCTCTGAACACTTCCCTGAAGCTCCAAATGTAAAAGAGTTTGAATGAGGAAACGATTCAAGCACATGTTCTCTTACTTAGACATGTTCTCTTACATGTTCTCTTACTTACATGTTCTCTTACTTAGACTTAGACTTAGACTGAACTTACTGCCAAATGAAGCTCCGAGTTTTAAAATAGGGGTGGGACTTTAACAAGTTAATTACAATTAATTAATTACAAGAAAATAACACGCTAAATTTTCTAACGCATTTAATCACAGTTTGCCTCATAAACAGCACGGAATTGTTTGTCATTGCTACACGCTAGCTTAGCGCAACCTTCGTGCTAGCTAGCTTTTTGCTAGCTTAGCCACAAGTACAAACAAGAAGCGTTTGCAGCCTAAACTCGACCAAATGTCTGTCTTCAGGACCAAAATTAGTCATTCAACGTCTGATAAACTTACAAATTCACTCGCTAAATGGATCGCTCTGGACTGTAGACCACTATTAGTGGTAGAAGATGAGGGGTTAGAAAATGTGCTAAAGGTAGCAACATGTGATCCAACTTTTCAGCTGCTGTTGCAGAAAAACTATTTCAAACAAGCTCCAGCAGCTTTATGAACACTGAGAAGCAAGTAACACTGCATGCATTATATTCATTCATCCACTGAAATCCATTTAGATTGAGAAGTGTTGCTGTTTAGGGCAAATATTGTGATGCACTTAATTAAATTAGAAAGCCCTGAGGTAGTTAGTTAACATTTTTTAATCAAGTCCCACCCCTAGTTTAAATAAAATGTTTGTTTGGTTCCAATATGCCAAACCCTGATTCCATGTGCTCTGTCAGTAAAATGAAAACAAAGATGCCAAACTGACAGTGAATCAGGATATCAGTTGCAAAAATCCTGCTAAATAATCCCAATAGGATTTCTTTTTTGCTCATGCTGTTGAACTAGTTGCATCATGAAGAAGCACAGCAGCAGGAAGCCTGAAAATAAGAGTAGCTTCGCTGCTATCTGTGCGGTGGAGGAGTGATCAAACAATCCCAGAAATGTGCAAAGATAACAGCTCGACAATCTCCTACTGCACCATAATACATCTGAACCGTGGAGGAGTGTGGCTGCAGGAATCCCCCCCCCCCCCCCGTATTTGATCAAACGTCTTGTTTTGGTATCAAGAAATGAAAAGAGAAATAACGTGCGTTAACAAGTAGGCGAGGAGCACAACAAGGAAGGAAGTAAGTGATGGCGACGGCGCCAGGCCATCGAGGAAGCGATGGAGGGAATGATGGATCGGTGCAATAATGGAGGGAGGGGGCCGGCTATTAGGCTGTGAATAAAGGGGAAGACCTAATGGCCAACACAGCAGCTACAGTGTCATTAGTCAAGAGCGACCAACAGCCTGCAAACACACACACACACAAGCTCAGTGAAGCACAGCGTGACACGGTGAGGCAGCTCCGGCTTATACAGCCAATTAGAAAGGAGGGGCAGAGAAAAGAGATGGGGGACAGAGAGAGGGAGGATGTCAGAGGCAGACAGATGGAGAGGGAGGAAACTGAAACGAGTGTGAAGATGCACGGTCGCTGGTGGGCGGCCATGTGAGCGCACCGAACACCGGAGCGAGCCGAGAGAGATGCTCCACACACGATGATCGTCCCCTCCTGACATGCAGCGGCGTCCCCATCATCCTGTCCTGGATCCTCACCATCAACACACGCATTGATGCCCTGTTTCCACTTCCCTGAGTGCAACACGTCCATCTGCTTCCTCGTGTAACCACGGAGCAGCCAGCTGATGGATTGCCATCATCCCCCCCCCCCGCCGCAGCTCATCTTTGGCTTCATTTACACCATATGCAAAACAAACGGGATGAACCAAACGCTGCAGATATCAACATGTTTAGACATATTATATAAAGCAGGCGTCGTTATGTGAACAGGACAGACGAGCATTCAGCTCCATCAGTCATGTTTGATAATGTGCTGGCAAAGAGAACTCAGATGACTTCAGTCCAGAAGCACCTTTTTTTTGGGGGGGGGGGGGGTTCTTGAGTGCAAACATACAAATTCTGAATCCAGGAAGTCTTATGTCAGCTAAAAATCTGGTTCCCCCCGAGTGATATGAACCCCAAAATTAACCCTTTATTTCTCAGATTTTATAGCATTAAACTTGTCTTAAGCGTGCTACGATAGCATGACATGCTAACAACCCTGTGTTTGCCAAATGTGTCCACACAGTAAGACAAGAAAACATCTCTTGAATAAGTGTTTAATGGAGTTTGGACCATTTGGGAACACCGAACGTGCAAAACGTTGAAATTGTGCGCGACCACATTTGATGCAAAACATGTAACGGCTTTAAATCGTTCAACTTTGCATCGTCTCTCTAGTATTAAAACGCACTTTGGGAAAACACGTGCAAGGTCTTCTTTATGAACGCAGCTTGAGATGGAGAGAATATAAAGAGCTAAGGTGATCCGTGCAGGCTGAAAATGACAAAAGTGTGCACGTTTTTTTCTGTTTTTTTTCTCCTCTTCCTGTCAGCCTCCCTCTCTCTCCCCCTCCTCCTTGCACACAAACACAGCGAGGATGTGTCAGCTTCCCTGCAGGCCTTAGTCCAAATGTGAAATCAATAGTCTTGTCCCTGCCCTCAGGAGATCGGGTTACGTCCACATATACTTAAATATACACAGGGGCTCAGGTGGTCTGCTGCAGTGCATTCACACACACACACACAGTGCTCAACATGATGCAGCACTGCAGCAGCAGACTGCTGACAAGAAGCCAGGCATTAAAAACAGGCTCTGGTTCAAAAGATGAGGCCGACCGGCTCGCCGTTAAAGATCTGCAGTGCTGCCTCAGAGAGTATCAAGCAGTGCGGCGCGGGTCTGAATCCTCCCTGTGGCTCCTTTCCCCCGCTCGCTCTGTCACCTCGTGTCCGACACTATCCACTGTCCTGACTCTAAAGGAAAGGAAGCAGAAGCCCCAAGATCTCACCAGGTGAGATCTCACTTCTCACCTGTGCGCCGACGTGAGTGGCCGCACATTCAGTGCCTTGAATTTCCCTCGGGATCAATAAAGTATCTATCTATCTATCTATCTATCTATCTATCTATCTATCTATCTATCTATCTATCTATCTAGATAAACCTCAAGTCACCCACCGATAGAAACAGAGCAAAAGCAGAGGCAGATGAACGTGTAAGACCTCTAAAGCAAACGAGGATCAAAGCTACTTCATTGATGAGACGAGGGGGTGTATGAGGAGGAGAGAGGGGGGGCAGATGTGCATCAAAGGACCCAGGTTGGGGAGGGGGGGTCGAACCTGCAGCCGATGCGTCGCTGACTTTTACCTCTGTAGATGTAGCGCTCGCTCTACACCGCGTCCCCCACAATGCTTTGAGGCGTCACTACAAACCAACATTTAGAGCCTGCAGGACTTTGCAGAGCCTGGGACCAGTTCTTGTTGCACGAGGTGAAATTCTGTTTTCGTCAACCAGGTCTTGTGTTCATCCTCCACATAAATCAGAACCATTACGCTAAGAGCAGATTGTACTTTTCCTCATCCTTTAGCTGCTTGGTCGAGCATAACAGAAGGTTTACATCTGCCACCTGTTTGGGAATACAAAGCACAGTGGGTATACCATAGTGCACGAGCAACACACACACACACACACACACACACACACACACACACACGAACAAGGTTCCCTCTGCAACACGCCAAGCATGTGCGATGAGAAATGCCAGCTGGGAATATCTTACACTGTTTGCTTACTACGTTTCCCATCTGCCCCTTTAAATCTGAACCCTACAGCTGGCCTCTGATTGGCTGCCGCTGAGAAGCGTCTCGTCAGCTCAATTCATAAAAGCAACTGTCCGAGGGTGTGTTTGTGCGTGGCATCGAGCAGGAAACTAAAATGTGTGCCAGCCTGTTTCCTCGCACACACACACGGCATTCCTGTCGAGCCAACTCTGCCGTCCAATCACACTTCACACACACGCTTGAGCCTTTTCTTGCATGTTCCTTCATCGTTTCAAGGACAGTCTCTTTGTGAAGAGCCGCCCGACGGACGCTTGACTGAGGCGCGGCAGCAAGCGCTCGGAGCGGTGACGCGTGATGAAGAAGTTGAACGCTATTGACAGCCGAGTGTCAAATTTAGTCAGCAGCTGCCTCCCTCACGGGCGACACTTACTGACACACACACACACGCACACGCACGCACACACACACACACAACTAAAAGAACCTTCATAAACCCCTTTAACCCTCGCCGGCCTGGACTAGCTGACAGTCGACAGGACGCAGGTGCTAAATAAAAAGCTGCTTCTTCCTTCCACTGAGCTCTTTACACAACAAAAACGGCAAAATGCTTCTGCCTCACTTCCGTCCTCCTGATGGACGAGGTTTAAAAAGGAAAAGAAGAAGAAAGCCGTGGCGCTGTGAGATTGAGACTCAGAGATGAGTCCTGTGTGACGCTCTTCCATAAAGCCGAGCCGGCTGTAAATATTTGCCCGATGACAACATTAGCTTCTCGTACTCTGAGAGTTCTCACTGGGAGCTGAATGTTCCAGCTGTTTCCTCATCTCTGGCATTTAAATAAATAAAAAAAAACGCTCCAGTTAGGATTTGGATGTCAGGAAGGGCTGCAAACTTGGGCTTGTTTTTAGGTCGGTCGAGAACCCTTTCATGTTTATCTTTCCCTGGGAGCTGAAGTCTCCTCGCTCTGCAAAACAGACGCAGTAAATACAAGCGGCCTCAGGTTGAACACGTGCGTTTCCCCTCATGCTCCGGGAGCTGCAGACAGTCGGTGCTTTTCCTGACAAACGTCGTGACAGTTTTGGAAAAGCTGCTTTTGTTGCAGCCTTGCACTGAGAATGACTCAAGCAGGACTTTTGGACATGCGTCGATGTCATGAGCCGTTTTATCACTTGTTTGATTTCAGCTCAGTCTTCTACAATGTTATGATTGGTGTACTCAGCCCTGGGCCCGTTATGTAACTCCCTGTAGCCACGGTGATTCACTTTTCTCTTCTCCTTTCTTTACACGTTGAGTTGAGAAAAAGTTCATGGCCTCCGTTCTGATTCACGGCAACCGAAGCCAAGCGGATTTCTTTGCCGGTTGTCAAAGTTTAAAATCATAAAAATAATACGATGTCCAGGAGATAAAACAAATGGCCGCTTCTTCTCCTGCACGTCACAACCAGCAGAAAGAGCGAGGACATAAAAGGCGCGCTGTACAGCCCACAGCTGCGGCTCTCTCACATGTTTCTACTTTAGTCGGGAATTATCTCCTCCCCGGAGAGGAAGAGGCTCCGCTCCTCTTCGCTTTACGAGCGCCTTCTGACGGAGGCAGCTCGTGGGGGGGGGGGGGGGGGGGGGGTGAAGCCCGGGGGGTGAAGCCCCCTCCCCTTTTTCACGCTCCTCCGGCTCTCGTTTCGTACCGACGACAAACACATCGATCCACGCTTGTCACACTGGGATTCCCTGCTCTGAAAAAAAAAACCCCGACCGCACACTGACGTGAGAGCTGATTGGAGCGTGCGACGCCCTCTGACACGCGTGCAGTAGACAGAACCGTAAATAGACCTCATGTCAACATGGCACCTGTGCATGGATGATCTGACGAGTTGCAATGATTACTGGCAGCAAAAAAAAAAAATCCAGTTTTTTTTCTGGACCTGCAGAAAGTGGCAGAGCACTCACTCACTTCTCCTTACCTCTGAAGTGGCTCCCCCTCTTCCTCCTGAGGCTAAAAGGTCAGACACAGCCGCCACTCGACTCCGCAGCCGGGCTTTTATCCCCCTGGAGAGAAAAAAAAAAAAAAAAAATCAGTCTATTTTTTGTGACAAAAGCCAGAGAAAAGAAATCTCTGTTCTCCGTCACGTCATTAAAAAAGTCTCTGAAATGCAAAACTTTTGGATCTGCGGCTCTGACTCGGGGAGGATTCAGAGGCGGCGGCGGCAGGCAGGAGGAGAGCAGAGCGAGTTCACTGTGACAAGAATGCAGAGGATTAAGTTTGGAGGGTGCTCGAGCGAGCGACTTAACTAAATCGGGAGAAAAAAATGACACGTGGAGGCAGAACGACGCTTATCGGGCGAGCTCTGAAAGCAATCAAGCGCCGCGCTCTCTTCATTAGAAGCTCTTTGTCATTACTGGCAGATTAAGAGCCTCGGACGCCTTTATTCATTTCACTGCGGAGGCCTTTAAACTCGCACAGTCATTCGGAGTGCTTTCAGAAGGATGCAGGTTTTATGGGAGGTTTAAATCGCGCGCGTGCACTCGGACACACCGGACGCCCCCCTCCCATCGGCTCGAGGATAATTCTCCGGATAATTTCCTGCTGCCTTCTCGCATCCGAGCGCTCGTGGCGTCATGTGGTGGAGAAATTCGGCAGCGTGCGCTCCCTGGGAAATATCTGGATTTGTTCAGGAGGTCAGTGGCGAGCTGGCGTTACCGCCGCAGGCTGATCGTTCACACGAGTCAGAGCAGGAACTGTAACTGGTGCATCGAGCGTGAGTCACCGCTGACAATCATCGAACGTTTTAACCAACGTTCAACTCAAGCGCTGAGTCACGGCGGCCGAGCCTCCCTCTCTCTGTGACAGTCTGCGTGCTGAGTCATCGTCTGGTCATTAAGTATAATGAGGGCATGTTAAACAGGGTTACAACATGCTGAGCAGGACGGGGAAGATCCGCACTATGATTTGGTCGCAGTGTGTGTGTTTACTTTGTGTGTGTGTGTGAGGTAGGCAGCTGATGTTTTGGCTAACTAGGAGGAAGATATTCCTGCCGGTCTCAGCTGTTCCTGCTTCTTTTTTCTACACAGCAACTGTTGTTTAAACTCAGCATGAGGCCAGACTGTGTGTGTGTGTTTGTGTGTGTCTTTGTGTGTGTGTGTGTGTTCATCATGCACTTCTTGTAACTGGGAGAGTGTGTCAGGAGGAGTGTGTCTTTATGTGTCATGTCTTAATGCGAGCCAAAAGCACACAATTGCCTCCTCAGATTACAGGTCACTTCCCCCTCCAGGTCTCTCTCGCCCGCTCTCTCTCTCTCTCTCTCTCTGGTGTAATTTGCACACAGTTAACGTTTGATAACACTCAGTCAACACACGGCCCGGTAAACAGGTGTGGCAGTGACACATGGATCCGTGCAGCTGCGGGTTGGGGGGGGGGGGACAGTTGCTGCAGTCACAAACAGCGAGCGGGGCGGCCCCCGCCTGCAGGCAGCTGGTCTCCTGTTGAAAACAAAGGAGGGCCTGCAGCACACGGACAGACGCACACCAGCAGCCTATGAGCACAAACAAAGGTGGTGGTGTGTATATATTAAACCTCAGACCCATTTCTTTATGAAAATGAAAAAAAAAAAAAAAAAAAAAATTTAACTGATTTCTCATCTCCAGTTACTGCATGACAACATAGCGCTGTCCTGAGAGGACTCTTTATGATTTTAAAAAGGCGTCGTCCCTCCTTTAGCTTACACTGAGTGACTTTAACTAGAAACAGCAGGCTTTTTATTCGTGCTGAGCACCGTAAAAAAACAACAACACAGCAGCCCAGAAAGGTGCCCTGTTGGCGCGTCGCTGCCTCTACAGAAGTGACTCCTTCCTGACACTTTTTTCACGTGGGAGGGGGGCACACTGGCTCCTGTGTGCTGGATACAGGTGTGTCCTTGTCCACCCACACTTCCCCCCATTAACAGCTAAATCCTCCGGGGGGGCATGCTCATTTCCGGTCGAGGCGGGAAGTGGGTAGGAGGGCAGGGCGCCGGGGGCCAGCAGCGGCGGTGATGATGATGATGTCACGGCGGGAAAAGAAAGACAGGCTTGTTGAAGGGAGGGGAAGTACAGAACATGAGTAAGCATGAGCCTTTTGCTACTGTAACACCCAAAATGTAACTCTGTTAGCATTTAGCATGATGAGCTAATCCTCTATTTATAGACGGTAAGTGTGCGGGACCACATCAGAGGCCGATCCCAAAGCCACAGCACACACAGGAAGAGATGACACACAGGGTCTTTGTTACTCATACATCCCTCAGGCTGCACAGAAAACCCCCCCAAAACACTCGCAACTGTTCCCGTTTATGCTAGTCAACCGTTTTATAAGGTTTCCATCCCACCTCCAAAAGGGATTTGTCGACGCTGCGATCGTGCCCGAAACGTCCCGAGGAGCGTCTCGTGTCGGGCAGATGGAACTAAGCCGATCCAAGCGACGCTGCACATGATAAACCGGGGGAACATTTGCAGGAATGCAGACAGGAAATGTCTTTGTGCGAGGAAATGTGCCAGCTGGGATCTTTTACAAAGACACTTTTTAGAGGGCGGTTTGAAACTGGCGTGATCCAACGTGACGTCAGAAGACGAACAAATGCAACGCGAGTGGTCAGCCGTGCGTCCTGGTGTGACACCTGCTTGGTCTGCTCGCGCTCATTCAGGGCGGCGGGTAGCTCCGTCTGTAGGGGAACCGGAAGGTCGCCGGTTCAAGTCCCGGCACGGACCGAGTCTGGAAATTGGTTTGGTGGCTGGAGAGGTGCCGGTCCACTTCCTGAGCACTGCCGAGGTGCCCTTGAGCAAGGCACCCTGGAGGGCAGCCCCCTCACTCTGAGACCTCTCCATTAATGCATGTCACCAGGATCCTGTTTGTGCATGAGTGTGTATCTCGGCCTGTGTGTGTGTGTGTGTGTGTGTGTGTGTTCATGTCCATTAGACAGTGTAAACTGAATTTTCCCCTCGTGGGATTAATAAAGTATAAATTATTATTATTATTATTATTTGCCTACTGCAGGTATCCTAACGTGCATCAACGAGCATCTCCATGTGATCCTGCAGGGTTCAAATCAAAAAAGCCGATCACGTGACAGACGCAGATACCTGCACGTGATAGCAGGAACACGAGAGTCTCAGCGACGCGACACAGGGCTGCAGATGAACGATTAAAAGGCGCTCGTGTGGCGTAACGAGATCAAATCTGGAAGTGTGAAACAGTTGGTGCGACGCGGTGACCTCGACTTCACAACACTGAAAAGGGATCAGCTTCCTGATGCAGCGCTCCTGAGCGGAAGAACAAGTCTGGGAGGAGATTTGATTGATCGGGTTTCCAGGGCCTCGGAGATGAGGCCTCGCTCAGCCTCCTGACCCTGAGCTTTTCCCCAGATTTCATGGCGGTGAAACGTGAAAGCATCAGTCGGGCTTATTGATGTTTGGTCACAAAGCTGATCTTCACCAGGAAAGGCGTATTAGTATTGATCAGGCATCAGGGATTGCTTTTAAAAAAGGAGTCGAGTACGACTTAAAGGAGGCGCTGCAGCAGAGTGGACCGAGTGACCTCGCGACCTCGCGGCGGGCTCAATACAAAATCACTTCAGAAGTTTTTAGTCTGAAAGCCTTTTAGGAGAATCGAACACGTTACACTGCACATGACGCCTCCTCGTGATAGGCCGCGTATCCTGCTTCAAATCTGATTCGCTAACTCGTCTTTAAAGCTGCTAAATGGCGAACAAATTACAAAAGGAGCGGTCTTTAAAACTCCACCTTCTAAACATGGAGCGTCATGCATCAAACAAGTCCTCACAGCGGTCGTTTCGCAGGATGTTCATGGCTTCAACGTTGCGATGTTACGCACGCTGTCGTCACGTTTGATTATGCAGTAACGCCGAAGACTCCACTGGTGCAGGAAGTGAACAAGCGGCTTCTTCAGCGTACCAGATCCTGTTTCAGTCTGGATCTGAAGCTGCCCCCCCCCCCCCCCTTCCATCCATCTCATCGTTTTTATGACACGTTAAAAACAGAAAATCTGATGTGACTGATGGACCACAGCTGCCCGTGTGCTTCACTTCATCTTACCCAGTGAAGAAATCCACTTAACGACTTCAAAGTGCCTCCTGGTCCCGTCACACGCGAGTCTCTGTCCAAACAAGCGGCGCTCTTTTACAGTACGACCCCCCCCCCCCCCTCGTGTTGTTTAACTGACCTTTCCCTCTTACGGTGCGTGAAGTCTGCTTGTGATTACAACGAGCTGATCTCGCCTCTCCTCGCTGGGATTCTCCCCACGCTCGCCTCTGGAAAAACCACACATGGTGGGAATTAGGGAATAATGCTGCGTCAGGAATTTTCCCACGGCGGCCAGCGGGGACCTCCATCGGACCCCACCGGCCGGCTTGCTGGGGGTTTATGGGTAATGTAACACACACATACAGAGTTGCATGATTAAATGCCTCTTGTGTTGGTCCACGTTTGAACCTGTTGCCCCTGCGCTGGGTCAGAATGGCCCATTGTGTATCCCTGGGTCCAATTCTCACATTTCAGCTCCATTTTAAAGGGGGATTACACCATTTTTGAAACCAGATGCTTTTTTTTTTTTTTTTTATATTCCTGGGTTGATTTAAATGTAAAGTAAAAACAGTTCTGCTATTGTTCAAATTAGGAATCCAAGAAACTGGCTGCACGATTCTCCTTGGGGTCCGGTTAACCAGATCAAACAACGTCTAATGAATCATTTGCCTCTGACAGCTCAAGCTGTTGTTTTTCCTATCCCACAAAAATACTCAAAACATTTGCTTCAGAAAAGACTTTTTTTGAGAAGGAGAAATTTCCTACTTTTTTTTTTTTTTAAGCAGAAGCAGCGGTGACACTGCTGTCTTCAGAGCGACCAAAGTCCATGTACAAAAATAGGAACTCTACCCTGCAGAAGAGGGGAGCTGCTGGTCGACACTGTTTGAAGCGTGTAACTGTGTCGAGTATGATCCGAAAGAAATATCGCTTTCAAACACAGAAACGACTGACGGAAGACGAAGCAGGACAGCATCTCACCGTTTTATGTGAGGACAAAATATCAGTTTTTTCCCCCCAATGGAGTCTGGCAGGAGTAAAAAAAAAAAAAAAAAAAAAAAAAAAGGATCTTACATAAATATAAAAGTTATATCTCTGAAAGCAGAAACAGCATGGTAGAGTGCTTCAGCAGGAGTCGCTGTAATGGCTGCCATAAGTCAGATCAGAGAGTCCAACTGAAGAAAGCTGAGCATCAAACAGATGCTTATTTTCAGGATTAGCTCTGCAGACGACAGCGTGTGTTGTTCTTGACTGAAAGTCAGCAGGTAACAAAGTAAACAAGGCTGCACTAAAGCAGGAACTAGCGTGTTGTCTGGGGTCAAAATGACCCCTCCAAGATGGGAGTTTGGTTGGTTTGAGGGAAAACGATTGAACAGCTTGGTCTGGTGTAAAAAAAGTGTTTTGTTTTAACAAAAAGGTCTATTTTTACAGTAATCCTTCCCTTAAAGTTGTCCATTACAATCCAAGTACTCATACTGGATGTTCTTTGATCTCTTGAGGATTACGCTGCGCCCTGTCATGTGGCTGCCAAGAGAAGAAATACACTGGGGCAACTCCAAAAAAAAAATAAACGACTTTAACCGGAATAAAGTCAGAAGCATCCCTCCTCACTGGGGATCACCCACAGCGGCGAGGGGCGGGGTCAACCTGACCGACCACGCGTGAGTCAGTGACCCCACAGCCTGGAAAAAAAAAAAAGTCGGTCATGGTGCTCAAACTCAGAGTCGGTCGCTGTGTGGCACGTGGTGGTGAAATAATCAGAAATCACTCGAGAGTGAAGATCAGCAGGGGCAGAGAGAGATTAGCAAGCTACTCAGCCGCTAACTTAACCGAGCGACTCGGTGAATAGAGGCTCGCTGAGCTGAGCTGAGCTGAGCTGCCGGGGTATTAGTCAATGAGATTTGGCGAGAGGCAGCCGAGCACGCACGCAGCACTATCTTGTGAGATTAAGCCTGCAGGTTTGAGTTGACTGTCAAGGGATTCTCTCGCAAAAAAAAAAAAAAAAAAAAAAAAGTGTGTCAATCCACTTCCACTACAGCAGCCGCGACTGTTTCCACTTGTAGGTCACCACGGTAACTGAAACCCCTGCACTCATTCAGCGTCCTATATGAACCCGTCATGTAAGAGAAAAAATAAAATAAAATGGGGAAAACGGTGCAGGCTGCCAACATCCCTCCGAGCAGTCAGCGTGGAGTGGGATTTTGGCGTGGAAACGAAGGCTGACCTCAGCGCCGTCCTGTTTCACATGACATCATCGCCGCTGAAGAGCATTTCTGTGCTTCTCATAAACCCGTCGCCCCATTCCTCACAGGTGGTTTTTCCACTTCTCTTCTTGGCAGCCCTCTCGGATAACACGCCGATTTGTTGGGGCCCCCCCTCTTTCTTGGTTCCCGTCCCGGGAATGTCAGGCTTGCTTTCCAAACCGCCGCGTTTGAGCTTTCACCGCACGCTTAAGGATCGCGTTGCCGCTTTTTAAACACAGGCTGACTTTCATCATCACGGGGTGAGAAAGTTAAAAAGCTGGGGAAAAGTAGGCTATACGTTGCATATTTAATGGAAAAACAAGCTCGAGTATTTGGGTGAGCGGATACTCCGCAGCTTGAAGAGAGTTTAAAAAAAAAACACTTCAACACAGTTGGAACATTTCAATAATGCACGAAGGAGTCTGTTTTTGATTTCTGTGTTTGCAGGGGAGCAAAGTGTGAGAGGGCAACCTAAAGGAATACGCTGTAAACAAGCATGTTTGAAATGCTGCAGCTGAGTCACTTTTAACGGCTGCCACTCGATCCGTCAGGAATTTACAAGCGATGCAAAGTGAAGGATCCGATTGTTCCCCGATGTTGGAACGTGCAACATGGTCTGCGTGGATATTTGTGACTGATCTAAAGAGCCATTTAAACCATCGCAATCCCACTCAGACAGTCAGCGAGGGAGGCTCTTCTAGGAACGAGTGAAGGGCGTTCATCTTTCTTTACGCGTTTAGTGATCCTGTCTGGAAAGTTGCCGGACACTAAGAAGAACATGAGCTAAAAAGCGGCCCTTTTCTTGTCGTGCATTTCCCTTGTTGACCCTTTAATTCCTCTTTTCCCGTACGCTAATATCTGGATGTTTTCCGTGCGTGTTTATTGCAATAACTCAGACATCTGAAACTCTCTCGTTCTCCGTGGATTCGACGGGGACACGAAGCGGAAGTCGATGGTCCCGAGAGCGACGGTGCACACGTAAGCATCCCTCCGACTCCGGAGAGAGAGAGAGAGAGAGAGCGTCTCAGGCATTTCACAGCGGGGTGAGGGAAAACAGACGAAGTGCCCTTTGTTTGCATGTGTGTGAGTTCTCTCTCTCTCTCTCTCTCTCTCTCTCTCTAAGTCTGTTTGATGGACTTAAAGTGCATCCAGAGACTGCAAACATACATAATCAAGCCTGCATGAGTAAACACACGCACACTGCTGGGAACAGGCTGAACTCTGATCAGAACGGGGGGGCAGAGAGGAAACGGCGAGGGGACATGTCCACCTCATTGACATGCGTCTTTTTAAATGATGGGAAAATGTCTATCAGAATTATAGGCCTGACCACCATTTCTTTTTGTTTTTGTTTTCGAGATTTCTTCTTTAATCTCAAAGTGTTGCGCTGAGAAATGGAGGAAAAGCATCTTTGACGGGCCGGCTGCAGAACAGGAAGTGACATCGATAGGCCTGGAACGATATGAGGAACATGTGCAATGTTTGTCTGCTGGTCTTCATGTTTAACATTTCTTTCTCTTCAGTGTTTGCATCATGTCCCTCCTGGATGCAAGACCAACAAAACCATTTTTCCTGCCGTCCCACTTCTTCCTCTCCGTGTTCATCGCTGAATGCTCCCGCTGCGATATCAGGGAACTTTGGATATACGGCGTGCTGTGGAGCCAGCGTGCAGGACGACAGGGTGCAGACTGTGGAGGATGTCGTTCGTCCCAGGAGGAGGATCTGATGCAAAGCTCTGAGAACCAACCGGAACAAACGTCAACGATGCGACATGAAAAGCGCTCTTTGTCTGTTCTCTTTTACGACACACGATTTGAGTTTGGGGACTCTGATCGATCGTTTTAGAGGCCACCGATAAAAAACGTTCAACTCAATGAAAGGCCGTAAATCAAAGTGATGGACACCGAGGAAGTCGAAGGCTTCATCTCGATCAAGAAATCCGCCGTATAATTCATCTCAATCAGGGATTCAAAACTGCACATGTGAGAGCAATACACAGAGTGGGGAATAAATCCACTTCCTCCCTGCATGTTTGCTCCAGACAGACGATCCATCACCCAGTCGATGATGCACGCTCTCCCACGGCACATATGCATTTCCTCTGAGGTTGCACTTCTCTTTCTGCATCCCTCCTTCGAGCTGCCTTAAGCGTTTCCCGCCTCTGTTAAGACCCATTATCGGCGGCCCGAGCCTCCTAAAGTCCGTCCATCGCCGCAGACCGGGCCGCACCATCCATCACTCGCCGGCCCCCCCCCCGTCGCCCGTTCGTGTTGGAGCTTCAGTCGGGGACGTTCTGCGCGCAGGATTAAGAAACGCCACGCCATAAATCCCCCCCCCCTCCTCCTCCTTCCAGCTGACACCTGATGCAGCTGCAGGAATCCTCCATGACAATTCCCACTGGGATGAGATTCCCTTTTCAAACCTTAAACACTGAGATCACTTTCAGGGTGCTGCATGAGCACGGAAAAGTTCAGATCAGTCATTTCTGTTTCTACCTACTATGGATGTCTTGGTTCAAATGTGCTGTTGTGCCATCTAATTGCAATGTGTACATGCATCCGAGAAAATTCAATATTTTTTGTTGTTGTTTTTTTTAAAGTTCAGCAAACTGCCTCGGGGGCTTCGTCGCAGTCCCAGGTGTTGAAAATGTGAACACGTTTGTCGCACTAAACATCTTATATTTGCATGGCCCCTCACTTCCTGTCATGTGATCAGCTAAAACTAACAAAGGCCGACCCCCTGCAGGACTGAACAGAGCAGGCCATCTGTAATACAGTAGAGGAGGAGGAGGAGGAGGAGGAGGGGGGGGGGTGAAATCAGCCACCTGCCATTGTCAAAGTCACACCGACTGATTAATGGCTGCCTAAGCTGCTTAACTGAAATGTACAGTGAAAGAGGAAGGAAACTAAATGGACAATTTATTTGACAAAATGCGACTGAAGTATGATGATGAGATTACTGAAAGAGATTCCTTTAATTTTTTTTTCATGAAAACACCAACGCACCGTTGCTATCTCCTTGGCTCTGCTCGCCTGCTTGTTCATACGGGTTTGGCCTCTCTTTACATCTAATGACGACAACGCTATGCAATAACAGGGAATTAAAGAGAAGGTTATTGGTTTTCAAACAGGAGGTGGTCGGATTTTTCTAGAACCACCCGAGAGTTTAAAGTCTGATATCTTGACCCGTCCACATAACGTTTCAGGGTTTTAAAGCTCGAGGACGGGCAGTCGTTGCAACGCAGCGTGAAGAAGAAAACATGGCAAAAAAAAAAGGTCTCGTTGAGTCAGCGAGTGCAAAGTAACCCTCGCTTTGTAGTACATCCTTCAAGGTGTCATACTGCAGCAACTACACAGAGCTTAGCAGGAGGTGTAACCATCACTTTTATTGCAGCTGAAAATTTGCACTCTCTCTCTCTCTCTCTCTCGCTCTACCTGCAAATTAAAGCCGACAGCAAGATGCAACAAGTGCAAACTGTTTCTCTCCTTACGCCTGTTTAAAGGTCAACTCCGATTGGAAAGAGTCGACAAAAAAACCCGACATCTTACTGCTCAGAAAACATCGAACGCTGCAGAAGCTGGACTCCTCCTTTCAGAGTCTAAATGTAAAAACGTGCACGCTTGTGATACCGCCAAGCGCTCCTGGTGAAAACGTTCACCCAGTGGCACAGATCTAGAAAGCTAACATTCAAATGGAGGTCAATTTTCTCCATTTATATCTCTGGTTGTCTCTTCTCTCTCTCTCTCCGCGCCTGTGCGCTTGACTGCACCTGCTGAACGAGGACCCGGATCATGTGGAGCCCTGGAGAGGAGAGAGGCTGTCCTCCTTCTGCCGACTCCCATCAGCTGCACAGGAGGAGGATTCAGGCTGATGTGTCCATACATTTCTTATACATCTGCATACCTTCCCCAGCTACACATGGAGCTCGATACACGTTTGTAAAAAAGGGAGAGGAAACGTGGGTTTTTTTGCCCTCTAAGACTAAACCACCGTCTCCTTCTCAGATATAAATCCAAGGTCAGACGTAGCCCTTAAACAATTCATTTCCTGCCTTAGAGGGCCCTGATATCTGTGTCTCAGTTTGTGTAAAAAGGCCAACAGGAAGAGCAACCCACGCTCAGAAACAGTGGAGGCTGCAGCGGTCCTGCTCAGCCATTTGTCTTTGTCTCCAAAATGGCAGGGGCAGCTGCCACCAAAGGTCAGCGAAATGTTCCCAGAACAAGGCGCTATAGTAGCGAGGACAGCATGCCTGTGACGAGACGGGGGGGGGGACACGCCCAGGTGGAGTGACTAACGCACACTTTCTCTCTGGTTTTCACCCACTCAGACTCAAACAACACACCCGAAATGTGGCGACTTGTGAGGCTTCGAGGATCTGGATTTGCATGCAGCCTGCTTGATTTTCCACTCAGGGTGGATTCCACAAAACATTTGAACAATGAGTTCTTCACTACTGATTGAAATTAGTCACAACAGATGGTATGATGATTCTCAGTGTAGTGGCATGGCCTTAAGGGGACACCTTCTCATGAGTGAATATGATTAAACCAGTGCAAAGAATGAGTTAGGTTGTTTCATCTTTACAGCGTGCTGGAAGCCGAGCTGCTGCTGCCATCAGTTCAGACTATTTCTAAAAGAGTATCTTGTTTTTTTTAATGTTAGAAATACAGAATTTGTCAAGAGGTTTTTAACTGGAGCTGATTCTTCTGCAGTGATCTCGTCACATAAATCAAACTGGCCTTGTATTGAACAGCTGAGGAAACAAGAGACGACAGACACAATACATCAGGAGGGGCTGCAGACTGAGCTGCCGCTAAGGTCACTTCAGCTTGTTTTTTGTTTTGTTTTTTTAAAGGAATTCTTTAGAGTTGTTTCTTCACAAAATGTTGTCCCCATCCTAAACAATGCTGACCTGGTGATTAAAACCTGTAAACAACAAAAATGTCTGTCTTCCTGTTATTCTGCGGACTGACGTGTCTGTCGGGGCTGCAAGCCGAGCTGCTGCAAAGCATGTTTTGAGGGTATGATGATTAAGAAAGTGATCCATAGAGGCTTCAACTCTTTCAACACAAACACTTAAATAAGTGTCTCCCCCACTGCTCTTTATAGGACACATGATCGGCTGTGAGGGGGCTGCTAGCTGAGCTGCCAATAATATCAAAGACGCTAGGTTACATTTTTTCAACTAATATCCAAACAAAGCAAACAAAGTCGAGCCGCTGCTAACATTAGCATAGCATATTTGGAGGACATGATTACTACAGGTTGTTGGCAATGTTTTAACGAGAACAAAGTTATCCAGAGGCATTGTCTCCTTCTGAAGTTTTAGGGTAAAGATCTGCGCTTCATAGGACACACAATCGGCCGTGAGGGGGCTGCTAGCTGAGCTGCCTCTAACGTTAACTTCCATTTTCTTTCCCAGCAGCTCAAAGAATCCATAGTATATGACGTAAAGGCAAATAAACTGCAGTCACTGTCGTTTTCGATCCACCCATGAAAAAAACAATCTCCAAAGATTATAAGACCTACTCTGATCCTGTAAAGAGATCGTTTAATTTTCCAGCTCTAAATGCGGTGCATCATGTTTGGCATCAAAGGAGCTGGACCCAAACGCAGCTGTTGGCCTTACTCCACTTTATTGTGTTCTTCCAAACCCTGGCGAAGGTTCCTCCTATCAGTGGAGATATCAGCTTACACTCTCCCCCCTCTGGCTCTCCATCAGGGCTGTGTTGAAGGCTGCGTTTGAAGTGCCATCCTCTCCCCTTACCCTCCTTTACCCACCTGCACACCCCCCGTGGCTGTAACCCAACCTGGGGAAACTTACACCACCTCCAGTCTCCTCTCTGGAGCTTTTGTGAGGGGAAAGTCTCTGGCTGGGCGGAGGTCAGACATGGCTGTTGCGACTCACGCGACACAGCCAGCGAAGCGCTGACAGACCGGCGTGCACGACACATCACCGCGCACACAAACGAAGAACAGCTTTTCCTTTCTGTTCTGCCGATCAGTCGTCAAGCCAAGAATTTCTCCGACGACTGTTTTTTCTCGTCTAAATCGACGACATCCCAGAGAAATCAAGCGTGCAAAAAAAAAAAAAAAAAAGGCAGCAGCTGACGGATGGAGTCAGGAGAGAATTCGTTTATTCCCCTCTTCCTTCAGCAAAACATGTCAGCTGAATGAGCAGGACCCTGTTTCTGGTTAAGAACTTGGAGCTGAAGTTTCTCCCCATCGAAGGTTGTGTGCTCGACAGATTCAAGGGAAAGAAAAGCTGACGTTGAGAATCTCCCGACATGTGCAGAGAAATGACACGCTCTCCCTCTAACATGTGTTTCACCCCTGTGGCTGGAAATGTAATCCATGACTAAACTGTGCACCATACTACCTGAATGAACACTGCCTCTTACATGAGGCGCTGTATTGTCTTCTCTTTTCATGTGTTGTTCACTATTTCTATCACAACTAAATCTAGTTCTAGAGTTGATGCCAAACCACACACGCACAGTTCCCGTATCATTTGACCGTCGACCTCATTTTTCAGACACGTTTCCCGTCCTTAACTAAAAACACTAAATCATTTGGAATTGCTCCAGCAGGGCAGCAACGTCATCTTCCAGGGCAAATGTGCCGCATCGAAATACGTCTCCCGACGGGCTCCTATTGTTTCCTGAAGGGTCGGAAAACATTACAGAAAGGATCCCTTCAGAAAACCGACAGGGTTTTTTTTTTGTAAACTAGAAACGGCCGTCGAATTACGCCAAACTCGAGTCGACACAAATCAGGACTCGGAACATGTTAGCTGACGGTTGAACGCTTCCAAGATTGGCTACTTTGTCAATACTGATTACTGACTTTGGCATTTTAAAAGACCCGTCCAAATTGAATAAAACACAATAACACAAACAGTTCAGAATGTTGAATCTTGACCTGAACCCAAAGGCCTGTTTCTAATGTAATGTTGACACTTATACAAAAACTATCTCAGCCCGTCAGTGAAGCATGCGTGGTCCCAGACTTATTCAACGATTTATGCGAGGAAACCATTCTCGCATGAATTCAACTATTTCCACGCCTGTAGTGTACCTCCGTGTCACCATTTAGTCCAGAATTTCTGGGTTTTATTTGGCAGAAGTTGCAGGCAAACTCCTGGAAGGATGACTGCAGTTTGTGGACAAGAAAAACGATGGTGAGGCTTGGACTCTTTTAAAACAAAACGTGCAGCTGGAACATTAAAATACTAGAAAAGAGAAACAGCTTCAGCTTAAAGATCGCCGTCTCTCCACGGCTCTTAATAGAACCAATGATCGGCTGTGAGGGGGGCTGCTAGCTGAGCTGCCAATAACATCAAAGCATACAACGTTGGCAAACAATCCAGACATTGCAGACACATCAGTATTGTTAAACGCTGCCGATGTGTTTGTGCAATTGTATCTGTATTCTCAGTATTTTTTGCACGATTTTTATTCCCCCCCCCCCCCCCCCCCCTACATATTGCATCAATCTAACCCCAGAACTCCTAAAGATACGGGCCTGCTTTAATGGGTTTTTCCCTTCATATCGAGTGACTTTGCCGAAACTTTCATGGCAACAATCATGTTGGAATTCAGCCACAGGAATATAATGAGCACAACGATTTGCCTCAAACATCAAAAACAGAGCAAACCCTCCATTTAAAGTAACCAGTAGATAATTAAACTCTTAAGAAAGACACCGAGCACAGGAAACAAAGACACAATAACCATCCCCAAAGGGACAAACACTGAATATCACTGGCTTTCCAGATGTGCTTGTGGCATCAACACATTTTTTGTTTTTGTCTAGACGCTGAATGAACTCCAAAACCCTCCTGCAAAAAATAAAACAGCACATCAAACTTTAAGACATGTGACTGGAGGGGGGGGGGGGGACCATAAGGCCAACAGTTATTTTCAACCCATTAACTGCACTGTAAGCCAATGGGTTGCATTGTTGCAGCACTGTCTCCATGCCCAGAATAATGGGCTCCGAGTCGAGGGCTTTGTGGATGCAAATCAAGCGTGCCTTAAGGGACGCAGACGGTCTATTATGATGCCACTGTGGGGAATAAAGGCCGGGCCAAGTGGCCTTTTTTTCAGCTGTTTGTTTTGTGTATTCGCCCCTAAAGGGAAGAGTTAAAAGACCATCCTCGCCTGGCTTCACTTCGGTGACAAGAGTCAGAAAATAATACGTTTACTTAAAAGGTAAAAAGACATTTAAATTAAAAAAACTGGGTCAAAGGGGAAATTCTTGAAGATGCTGAAGAAACCGAGGTATCTTCTTCTGACGCATGATTTGTGACGCAAACATTCAAGTAAGCGACGCATCGTGATCACCTATGATCAGGTTGAGATTGACGACTTCCAGTAGATCCCTCCGAGCGCCACAACAACTATCGCTGATGTCACCCTACAATCATCGAATCATCAAAACGGCACGCAGCCACATTTTAGCAGGCGGAAAAAGAAAAAAAAAAGATCTTTAAACTCCGAGACTCCTTTTCGAATCCCAATTCAATGCTGGATTCCCAGTTGGGCCTCACTGGGAAATAACGATCCATTACTAGATGATGGAAGACGACGACATGTAACACTTTACTGCTCTTTTAATGGGAGTAACAACCGGATGTGTTAAGCTACAACATGATACAGCACAACACCATTCGGTACAATACTGAACCCTTTACAGTCCCTGTAGTGGAATAACAATGTGTGATAAGATTCAGTCCAATAGATATTCTCCATTGCCCCTGTATTGATGCAATATGATAAAATAAGATATGACACTACGTTGCTGTTGTTGTTGTTGGGGAATTTCTCTTTAACTCAAGTGTTGCACACATTTAGCTTCCTCTTATAGTCAAACAGGGAATGTTTGCTAGGTGAAAACCCATATGGTGGCCATCCAGACTGGGGCCTGGTGTGACAGTGCTGTTGCAAAGACCTTTGAGCCCTACTGTCAATGCAGGGCCACTTATCTCCTCAGTGTGGACGTCTGATTGTTGTTACACATTATTTTAACTTTTCTGCACATGGTCATGATCTTAGCTCATTAGCCCTAGCTGTATCTTGAATTGGGAGGAAGCCACTGGTCATACTGGCTTCATGTTAACCAATCTGCTGCCAGCGGCGTCATCACACAAAGGGAATTAAAACAGTGTTCACGCGCTGCAGTGCACGAGGCAGCTGATAATAAACCAAACCCCTGACACATAAACTCACATTAACACTTGAATTCTATGTTTTAAGCAAATAATCCACGTTTTATTCATTATTCATGTGTGGGAAAACAAACATTACCGTGACAAAAACCATCGGCCATTACCAGCGGCTGTTCAGCGGAACAGGGTGGAGACTGTGCATCTTTTTTTCGCTGCACGCAAGGGAGGAAAATGAGGTTGAAAATACCTCCCAATAAGCTGGAAACGACAATTAAACCAACACACACTATAAAAAGGGCTTGTCTTCAATTGCTTCTCCCGTGAAAGAAAGCTGCGGCTCTGTGCCAAGTCGGCCCAAACGCTGCACGCCCTTTCTCCCCCAAGAAAAGGGATTGTTCAATGGCCGCATAGGGGGGGCTCACAGACCCCCATTCAAACACAAAAACACTCAATAAAGAGGCAACAACACATCCAAACATTTGCTTGTTTGCTCCTTGCCTTTAGGAGGAATGATACAACACTGCTGCCTTCTCTCCCTGCCCCCTTTCCTTTCCTTTCCCGAGGATACAATCTAGGATGGATGGGCTGGCATATTAATCTGACATTTATTCATGTTTAACATTTCTAGGTTATGAGAATGGTTATTTAAAAACAGAGATACCGGAGTATTAGTGGATTAAAATAACCAGAATAGTAATGAAAATCATCTTACAGTCAAATTGGTTTCACAAAGAGGGTCCTCTCCTGTCCGGGCTCTCCAATGGCAAGCGAACACCTCTTCCCTCAGGTGGAAAAAAAATGATAGAATACGTGTAATTATCTGTGTTAAATGTAGTTTTAAAAACAGCCCTTTGACCTCATGTTTTCACACGCTGCCTCGTCTACATACACGGACCCTTTTCCCCCCTTTCCCATTCTTCTCTCCCGGAGCTGCTGAGTGAGGAGACACGCTGCGCGTCTCCGTCGTTTCCTGTCCAACCCAGAACACGGCGGTGCTTTCAGGGGCCGTAGGAAACCTGAAAACTCTCGAGTGAGAAAATATGAATTAAACACGAGAAACCCAAATCATAATTATGTCACAAACGTCTCGAAAGCTTGCAAAAAAGACAATTTTCGGCATCGAAAAAGTCCCCGTATGAGTTGAGTTTGTTCTCTACTTTTGTACAGTAAATGCACTTGAAACTCTGCTTTCCGAGGAACAGGGAAAGCAGCATCAGCATCCAGCAGATATTACCTCCATACAGCCAAAGGCAATAAATAAATATAAAATATTATCATTATTATGTAAAAAATAATTAGAAGACGAACAAACAGAAGAATACAATCAAATCAAATTTCTTCATGATGCTTTACAGTTTAAAAGATTAAACTTTAATATATAAATAAATGTCTTATTTAAATGGACAAACTGCAACCATTGATTGAAGTTTTCTTTTCTTTCTGATGTTCACTTAAAACCAACAGCAGACAAAAGGGACTTGTTCCAGATTAGGAGATTATGTGTCACCCATATGGGCACATGGCATTACTAACCCTTATTCTACCCCCCTTCAGAATTACAAACAACATTTCATAAATGCTCTAATCCCCTCTCTAAAATCCTATGAATCTGACACCAAGTGTTGCCACACAGAGTCAACATTTTCTGCCTTTTTACACTCTCTAATCCCAGCTCCGGGCTCTGGGCTTTGAATTCCGGATCAAACCCAAAGGGACCACAAGGCAGAGAGAAATAGTGCTGCAATTAATAAAGCCTTGTGAGGAATAGCTTTTATTTTGTAACTAAATAAATCCAAATAAAATGCTTTGTCGCCATCTAGTGGACAATGAAATACGTTGCATGTTCAACTTAACCCAAATTTGCTGCTTAAATACTGTTTTTATGTTGTTAAACTACATCGGTAGTACCAGCCTTTATGTTAGCTCATATGCAGCATAAAGAAACGGATGTGACGTGACAGAGACAGTTTATCTCCTCTCCCTCTTCTTTCTCCCTCTCTTTGTAAAACGAAGTCTGAAGTCTCTTCAGACCTGTTTTGGATTTGATGGAGGGTCAATGCACTGACGGTCACTCACTCAGCCTGCAGCAGAGGCAGCAACGCAACACTCCTTATCATGTTGGAACACAAACAAGAACATTCCCAATATATTTTTTGTGTATACACATTGCAGGGATCATTTCAAGTCAGATTAAACACAATATTGAGGATTTAGGAGTATTTTGACTTTGAATTGAGACAGAAGAATCACACTTCTTCTTTGACTTTTTCATTGATTTTGCAGGACAAGCTGAGATGTTTTCCTGATTTTATTTTTGAAAAGAAACACCACTGAGTGGCGAAACCTGCATGCAATGAAACTTTTAACCTACTCTGAGTGACTGGAAGACGAGCTAAACTCGCAGCTCGAAAAGGCAGACATTGTGGAGGCAGCTCATCCAGAAACGTTGTACTCTAAGTTCAAGATAACTGTTTTGATAATGTCGTTAAGATGGAACAGCGAAATGCAAATACTTGTTTTAGTAAATATCTTGTTTTTAGCTCCAATATTTCTTATTCTTATTGTCATAAAGCAGTATTGTCATATTACACATTTTATCAAACATGCAGCAGCTTCTAAAAACAATCCTGCAAAGACGTCATCACCCAAACGAGCACATACCTACAACCATGTTACATTCACAAGCCATCAAAGGTCACAAACATTACGGGAAGAGGCGGTTCTGCCAGAGGATGTTTTCTTTCTTTAGAAGTTTCAGTCTCTGCTGCTTCGTGGGAGTCATTCTGTCTCATGAGGATGTGCTGCGCGAACGTCAAAAGGCGCGCACGCATGGAAACAAGAGGTTGATGATATCGGAGAATCAGATCAGATTTGTCTGCAGAAATTAAAGCCGGTGGCCTTTGCTGTCGAGGTGATGAGGAGGGGAGCGATCACTCTGCAGGAGGGAAACTCACGCGCTCGGTGCAGAAGTTCAAGATGAAGCCTTGCTGGGTGTTTATGATCCTTGTGGGCTGCAGGATCTGCGATGCAACTCAGGCGCAGAGAACATGCACATGCAACGGTGAGATTTTGCTGCCTAAATTCTATCTTGTAATTACTCGCATGCTTCAGTGACTGAGATCCTGAAATAAGTAACAGTATAACTTCCAGTCATTTGATAGACATGGACAAGACTTCACTGTGAGTTTGTGGTTACAGTATAGGACAGTGGGTAACCCCCCCAGTCATTGCAGCAACGTATTCAAATTGTAAAGTTGCCCCAAAAAAAAAAAAAATGAGGCTATTTCTGTGACTTTGTGTGGCAGTAGCAGAGGTAGTGAAAATTATACTGAAGTGTATTATCAGGGAGTTGCACTTAAAGTGATAAAAGTTCAAATTCTGAGTTTAAAACAATCTGAGTTTAAATTACAGTATTCTCTATTCTAACAAATACACGCTATACTACTAACATGTGGTCCACCTACTGTAGAGACGATTGTGTACACCCTTTATCTTATCTTATACTTATATGGCCCATCACTTCGTAGATCAGGAGCAGTAATGCATCGCGTCACATGAGCTTCTCAGGATTTTCTTTTCATGAGAGGCGTCTCTGCAATCAAATGGAGGAAAAAGTAGAAAGGAGATTACGTGGAACTACAACTAAAAGTTTGCAAAAAAAAAATCCTCTAAAAGTGAACTTACTCGTTTATTTATATTTCAATGTCTCCATAAGAGGCTAAATTCGACTTTGAGATGTCTGGTGAATATCCGGGCTATATGGCTGCTGGTTGGTCATTCTGATGTCATTAAAGATGTCCAATGCACTGATGTAAAAACACCATGTAACATGTAAAGTGTGATATTATTCCTTTTTTAAAAGATTAATTTGGGGCCTTTTTGTGCCTTTACTCCACACTGTTGGGAATCAGCATGAGAGAGAGCAAGAGTTACGGCAAAGTCGGATTGTGATGGTGTGCAAACTCAACACAAGGCAGCCGGTGGCCCATCTTTTTTTTTTTTTTTTTTTTACAATCATTTGCCATACAGCATTAAAACACAGCAGCTGGTTTTAACAAGGTTTGTTTTTGTCTCTGAAAGAAACCTTCTGGTTACTTTTGCACAAAGTTAACGCTGCAGAATTGATGCATCATCAACTTAGAAAAAGTTTCCACCTCAGGTTTCCCTTCTAAAGGCCACGATGTCGGTAATTGTTTTTCTTTTTTTTTGCCTCAAAATCATTCAGAGAAATCTCACATTCACTTGCATATTGCATCAGTCTCTTACGCAGTTTATTGACGTGAACATGCACCATTCGGCAGAGATTGGAATTGCTGTTTACAATACAGGTATTCATCTAAGCTCTCGTCTCCACCTTAACTTTGAGAGTGACTCAGAGTGACTCAAGTGTGCCGCTCTCACTGTGGAATCATGTCTGTTTTTTGTTTCAGTGAAATGTGAGGCAGGTTGAAAGAGGTAAATGTGCTCTTATTGAAGATATTCCGTGTGTGGGAGGAGATGTGGCGAAAAGACGAGTTTCGAATGGCTGAATTTCAATTAAATGCAAATAAATCTGCTCCCTTCTGCACAGCGTTTGGTTGCAGAGCAAACCTCTTGACTTAGTTTACTGACACAACCATCTTCAAGGGCACTCACAGAGATCTTATTTTGTGCTGTGCCTGTAATAAATACATCTTTTTTCCCCCTCTCTCTCTCTCTTCAGACAAACTTAAAAGTGTCTGCGTACCTGCAGGACACAACGTCTCTGTGCCGTGTCCGACCTTGAAAGGTCAAGAATTCAGATTTAACCTTCTCAAAGACCAGAACGTGATTTACAACCACACCTGCAGCCACAACAACGAAGATCCAAACTGCACATCGCCAAAGAGGGAGGATCTGCAACTGCAGAAAAACACAGATAATGCCTCCATCAGTTTTCTGCTCGTGGGAGTGAGTGCCAGCAGCCACGGCGTGTACAGGTGTGCAGGCCAGGTCAGGGTCCCTCCTCCCCTGCTTCCAGCTGTGCCAGGAGCCGTGGGCATACTGGTACTTCTAGAAGGTAAACACTCCTAACATCTGTGTTGTTACACTAAGATAAAGTCCACCTCGATGAATCCCCGCTGAATGTTTTTCCTCCAGGACACCAGTGCGAGGTCCGTAAAGACGTCGACGGAAGAGCTGGAGGAAGCGGCGACTTCTTCTGGGTTTGGATTGTGGTTCTTGTGTCAGTCGTTATCTACAGCGTGGTCGTCACCGTCTCCGCCGTGTTCTTCTGGGTAAGAAGGTTTAAACGTACCTAAACAATATCAGCAGACGAGGAGAGAAAACTACTGCTAATTATTATTATCAGATATTATCTATATAGCGCCTTTAAAAAGAGAGGTTTAAAAAGGGCTCGACAATCATTCAAAAACAAGAACAAATCAAACACACAAAAACATAATCGAACAGCAAGAACGTGAGAAATGTGAAAAGATAAAAACCCAACCCGACCTTTAACAAGAACCATCCTAAGAACCCGGGAGGAACCAGAAGCCAACAACACGAGCTGAGAACGACAGAAGGTTGAAAGGATCAAGAAACTGAAGGAAGTAAAAGCAAATTAAAAAAAAAAACCCAGATAAGAGCAGTAAGAGATTAAATGATCAAAAAGACAACAGTATTATTAATAATAATATTTCTAATTAATAATACTCTATAGACAGCATTTCTCTTTGGCTGATCAGAAACTTGAGTTAGGCTCCTCGTGCTCTTCTCTCATCATTTCCTCTTTAATAATTGATGACTTTGACAATTTTTTTTGCGACACCTGAAACAGTGCCTTTGAATATCGGAAACAGAGGTTAGTTGTTACTGGAGGATGAAATATCACTCAAGAGCAGAAGAGTGATCCACGGAGGAAGATTTCAATGAGATCCAGTTTAGTTGTGGAACGATCCAGGGACAGGAAAATGTTGTTCAGCAGCTTTGTCTGTGTTTTTTCAGGTGAAATTGAGGAACGTGGATTCTCAGAGCGACTACATGAACACCAAACCAAGAGCACCGAGGGGCCAAAGAAAGAATCGAGGCGTTCAAAATCCAACGCCGAGATACTTTTGATCATCTGTGCCAGAGCGGAGCATTTCCACACGCCAATAACGGATACACCTTTGCATAACCTGTCCAAAAAAAAAAAAACCCAGAACATTTGAAGATCTTTTTACACTTTGTGGACAGCGTGCTGCTGAAATCCTCCTGAGATTCGTGTTTTCACGTGCAGCTCACAGAGGGAAGGGAAGGGATGATGTCAAAAGAAGAGCAACAACATCCAACACTTTAATCACTTTTTTTTTGTTTGCCTTTATATCAATGCTACGTGTAATTGGACATGTTCTCTGTATCGAGTTTGAAGAGGCTTCATTACGTGCACAGTTTGCACAGCTCTGTTCGATCTCTTTTTTCTGTCTCTCGTGTCCTGGGAACGTTCCTCCTCCTTCTTCACAAGGCTTCACCAGGAGCTAACGTTTAGCTTCCCCATGATCTTCCAATGGAATAACTGATTCTGCACATACATCCAACTCACGTCTGGCTTCTGTCGGTGCGTTTGCGAGTTGTGATGAGCTCTTTCTCACATGCTGCTTCTTCTCTGTTTTTCCACTGCTCCTTTTTTTGGTCTTTGCGTGCATTCTTGCAAGTCAAATCAATCGTCCACTGACAAAACTTCGAGAAAAGTTGCTCCACTTTTCCATGAAAGTCAGCCGGAACACAAGAGAGACTTCACATACAGCCGTATTTATCATCAATCAATCAATCAATCAATCTTTATTTATATAGCGTCAATTCATAACAGGCGTTATCTCAAGACACTTTACAAAAGCAGGTAAAGGACCTTACTGTTTGTCTGTTAACATTAACAAAAGAGCAGGTAACAAGACCATGCTCATTGTTATGTTTACATAAAGCAGGTAAAGGACCTTACTGATGGCTATATTACAAGAGCCCAGCTTAATCCGTCATAGCGTGGCAAGAAAAAACTTCCTTTTAACAGGCAGAAATCTTCAGCAGACCCGGGCTCATGACGGAACAGCCATCTGCTAAACTGTGCTGGACTTGAAAATGGGACAAGATGCAGAAAGAAGAATAGGATGGGATAGGTTGGGTGGGGGGGTCTGGGCAGGCCATCCTCAGGGGGAGGGGGGGGGGTCTGGGCAGGCCATCCTCACCAACAGTCCCAAGGAACCTAAGAGAGCTCAAAAGGAGAGGTTAGAATGCAAAGATAGTGACAAGCTACTGCTTTATCTGTTCATGTCGATCAGACTCTTAGAAAAACAAATCAGGCAGAACCCAGATTTTTTTTTTTTAAATCACACCAACATTTCAGCAAATCACACGATATTTCACGCTTTGCATTTTCCTTAATCTTAGCAGACAAATTTCATCATTTCGTCCGTGTTTTTCGCCTCGCAGAAATCACACAGAGCTCGCACGTGTCTGCTATTGTTCCCGCGTGCAGCTCACCCTGAAGACTTTTGGGGCAAATGTTGAGGATTTTTGCGCATGTGTGAAAGCAGCTCTTGTGATTGACTTTTTGTCGTTAGCAGGAGTTGAACAGGAAAACTGAAGTAGAAGCTTTTTTCCCCCCCCTTCTTTTAAATGTTTCCGTCGAAAGATTAAACGCCTTAAAAAAACACACGCCTCTGATTTGCTGGCTTCCTGTGCTACTCTCTCTGACACATTAGCACAAACTTATTTAACCCCTTTGTGGTCGAAACACAAGGTGGTGTCTGAATGAGGGGATTTAACCGCAATCTGAGGGGTTCTCTCAGCTTTCGAAATCTAGCCGACTTGTGGAGAACACAAACCACAACATGTGGGTCAAGTCTTTACAAACTACGATGCAAAGTGTTTTTTTGTTTTGTTTTTTTAAATTCTGCATGATAAAGATCACTCTTCTCTCGTCGTCTCTCCGGTTTCTGAGAAGTCTTCACGGGGAGTCGAAGACGATGCACGACAGGGAAGAAGGCACACATCAAACAATAACAACCTGCACCGTTTCCTGTCTCCTTCGACTTTTTGCAGATGTGGCTGTTTTGAAAAGAGAGAGAGAGAAAAAAAAAACCCAACCTTGCACTTTCCGTGCAGTTACAGCAACACACACACACACACACTGGTTTTATTGGTTCAGCCACATGATCTCACCATCAGCAAGATTGACATATTGTTTCTGTTTAGGCTGTGAACAATTTGGGGAAATCAATTTGCTTTCCAACCCAGACAGTGAGTCACACATCACATGATGAATGGAGTATTACTTTATTCTCCCTCATTCTGCACAAATTAAATTTTACAAACTATTAAAGCTCCAGCTTCCCGTCCTTCAGGATGTGCTGACGACATTAAATACAATTCATACCGTAGTTTGAAGCTAAAGCTCTCCAAGCACCACACTCATTGAAAACACTTTATGTACAGCATCACATTTATTCACTTTGATTACAGATCAGTGTGCTCATGATTATTGTACAGACACAGACTGACATCCATCCTCAAGATCCCAGCTGCTCCATTTCAGGTTGTGTTCGGGCTCCGTTGTGTTCCGGAAAAATCTGTCCCCTGAGAAACTCCTTCCTTTTTTCTTGAGACATTAAGTGAAGCTCCTGCTCTGCCACCTTTGGAAGCAGGATCAGAAAAAAAAATAAAAAAAATCACTGCTGCACTTCAGGGCTCTTAATGAATCTATGATTGGCAGTTTTACGAATCACTGTGTGAAACGTCAAGAGATTTATTGTGTCCTACGTACCACTAAAGGCTCATATCCCAGAATCCTCAGGTGGCGGATCTTTACAGCCAGGGGACCCCGAGGACGAGAGGTGCCGAAGCAAATAGCAGAGGGTGGTGCGTTGATGACTGCGATTCTAGGGGATAAACGTTTTCACCAGCGTGAAGAAAAAACAAAAAAAAAAGGGTCAGCATTTAAATTTTCAAACACGTATGATGAGATGGGAATGGAGACTTGGTAACAAGGAGATCACTGAGGTCAAAGCAGTTCTCCACTGAATGGCACACACATCGATAAATCTGGTTTATTACATTGCAGGTTTCTAAAAGGACTTTTTTCTGTAACTGCTTTCTATATATATTTGATTTTTTTTTCTTGGTTAAAATGCACAAGCAGGCCCAGCAGGGAACTGTTGAAGATCTCAATCACTCACTGACAACAGAACCCTTTAAAAAGCACGTCTGTCGCTGAAGGTCACGCTGTTAAAAGCGATGCGGAACGATCAGAACCGAAAGCGCAGACGACCTTTCCATCCGCAAACGAACCTGCTGCAACCTCGGAGGAAACGGAATTAGAAAACAAAGCGTGCACTGCAGAAGGCTGCAAAGGGAACCCTGCAGGTGTTTTCTGCTGCTGCGTGCAGACGTGGAAGTCTTACCTTTGACTGCTCTCTGCCGGTCGACTCTCCTCTCCTGCAGAGGTTTGGTTTGGCAGAGGTTTGGTTATCACAGCGTCTGGGGGAAAAATAATAAAAATTAAAATAAATCAAGGCCGAAATGGTGAAATAAAAACAAGTTAGAGAGCGATCCCAGCGGAAACATGCCCTTTCACTCCAGTAGTCTGTCTTTACCTAGGAAGTACAAGTTCTCCACCAGCACCTCCTCCTCCAGTGTTGTCTCCGCCTCGTCCCCCAGCACATCCCGCAGGCACAGCGACAGCTCCGGGTTGATGAACGGATGCACGGGGGCGGAGTCCCCCAGAAGAGAGGAGTGGACGGTCAGGGGCCGAGGGAGCGCGGGACGGTCAAGACGGAGGCACACGTCCACCATCGTAAACCGTCGGATCTGGTTTTGGTGGAACTTTGGTGCTGAGGGGAAACGGAAGAGAAAATATAGGAAGGAGTGGCGGGGGTAATTAAAGGGCTATTTAAGAAAAACAAAAACAAAAAAACATACATGTGGTCAGTGACTGTTTCACTGTGACGTCCTGCAGGAGCTGCTCCAGTGGTGCAGACGGGAAGTGTCTGAGAGTACACAGAGAGAAAACCGCCCGCTGCAACTCAAACGTGGACATCTTAGGCAGATAGGACTCCAGAACCTGACAGAGATTATCCAGGAACCTGCGACAGAGACGTGACGTTTTAGCATCTCACAACAACAGACGGCAGAGACAGATATATCCTCCCCTGGAAAAACACATCCTGACAGTCTTACAGAAGAAACCCTGAAAGAAAAAAACCCTGATTTTCTACTGATAA
Organism: Symphodus melops; assembly: GCF_947650265.1. Classification (NCBI taxonomy): domain Eukaryota; kingdom Metazoa; phylum Chordata; class Actinopteri; order Labriformes; family Labridae; genus Symphodus; species Symphodus melops. The sequence continues at coordinate 12,310,927 of NC_136713.1, read as the reverse complement.
TAAAGACGCAGCAGTGGAAGCAGAAAGTGAAATGTACTTTTGTCCCTGTAGAAATCAGATGCTCTTGTTGGATTGGAGGTTTTGGGGTGTGGGGGGAATGTGTGAGCGACCTACTGTTGCCTTCGATGCTGCAGGTCGTAGTTGAGCGAGGAGTACACCTTGAGGACGCAGAGGAGGTCTTTCAGAGTCAGAGCGTGTGAATCTGCGATCATTTTCTCCGCAAACGCCTCCATCAGAGCGTCGGGGCAGAAGCCCAGGTTCTCGAACACGAACAGCAAGAGGATCACCTGAGTGGGTGGGGGGGGGGGGGGGGGGGGGGGGGGGAGAGAGAGCGTGTGTGTTAACAGAGCAGAAATGAAGGCACAGAAAAGAACCAGGCGGGTAGAAACCCAGCTGTGTGTTGCAGCACCTGTCTGTTGGTCCATAAGTAAATCACAGAGGCTGTGTATTCCGAAATGTCCTTGAACAGATCAGAGTCTCTGTAGTGCAGACTCCTGCAGGAGATGAGAACTTTCATCAATCTGTTGAACGGGATCCCATTCAGGTTTTCTACCACAGAGGAAGAGGGAGGAAAAAAAAGGAAGAGGGAGAGCGGGTTCAACTCATATTTCAGGCCTTCGTTTGCCACGTCATTTGAAAAGGAGACTGTCAAGGCGCTACCTCGGATCTTCTTGGTGCAGACTTCCAGAAGTGGTTTGGAGTGGAAGCCCATCGTGACCATGGTGGAGATCATGTACTGAGAGTTAGGAAGGCTGAACTGGTCTTTCATTGAGAGCGCTTTACCCTGCACGAAGGATTCAGGATCAGATTCAGGAGAAAAAACAAAACAAAACGGGTCACTCTCTGACCCAAAACCCTTCGATGTAACAAAGAGATAAATGAAGAGAAAAAGGGTCATTAAAGTTTTAGACATGGTGACACTCATCGGTTAACGACAGCCAATATTTCACATTACTAAGCCTACACATGGAAAACCAAGATACTTAGGGCGCTGAAAATATTGGCCCCTCACATGCAGAATCTTTGTTCACATCATGCACACGTGTTTTTTTTTTTTTAGAGGGGAGTTTGACTAGTGAGGGAAAAATCGGATCTCGTGTCAAAAACAAAACAAAAAAAAATCGGATTTGGAGGTGCAGCGTGAACAAGGCCTTCATGCATCCTGCAAAAATGACTCACTATATGATCGGCATTTTTGTTAAGGGGTTCGACTTTATGCCTTGAGCGAGCACGAGATGGCAAACATGAACTCAGGCACACGCGGATCTGAGCGCCACACGGTCGCACACACCAACCTCGAGCTTCCGCTTCAGATGCAGCGGGGTGCCTTTCCCCAGCAGACGCATCATCGTTTGGAGAGATATCACATTCTGGATCGTGGGGAGTCGGTCCTCGACTATCACCCTAAGAAAGAGCCGTGAGAAATAAATATAGTATCCATTTTTTCCCCTGCGCCTTTTATGGTGGTCCTGATTTTTTTTTATGGTGGTCCTGACCTCATGCCGTCCTTCAGTGCTGAAACATTGGGGCTGTCCTCCATGTTTTCGAGGCTGGAGGCCAAGATGGACAGGCCCTTCTCATCAAAGCCGTTCAGATTCTCCTGGAAGTGACAAATAAAACCACGTTACGTGTCAGCAGACGATACAAACACCAGAAGAGCCGCTTCAAGAATTTACCTGGCAAGCTCGGAGGAAAGTCTCGACCACTCGGCTTCGTTGAGGAACTCCCAGATTGACTAAACTTAAGAGAGAATAGGCCAAGTCCTCGCAGCGCAGGTGCCCTATGTCCTTCATGGCCTTCTGCAGCAGCTGGTTAAAAGCGGGATGCTCAAACATCAGCGCCTGCTCGTAGCGCCGCTGCTCGTCTGACATCTTCTTCATGCAGGACCACATCTGGCTGAGGGAGTTGCTGACCTGTCGAGGCATGGGAGAGTATCGACAGGTAAGGTCTAGGACATCTGATGGGGAGCTACAGGCCTGCAGGTGGTCCTTGAAAGCTGACGTCCTCTTGGGCCTCCTGGACACAGGGTCCTGAGATATGACCCCAGCAGGAAGTGAAGAGGAGAGATGCGCCTCCTCATGAGAGTCCTCATCGTGAGTCCTGTCCTGCGTGTAAAACCTCACTGAGCTGACAAGACCTCCACTCAGGGATGTGTGGGTTCGCCTTGCACCCAGGTTGACAGCCAGCTGCCGAGTAGGGAGAGATCTGTCCTTGATGTATGTTGTCAACAAGGAGCTGCGATGTTGCCAAAGAGACCTGTGGCTGCAGAAGCGAAGAGCCCATCTCCCAGCCTCTCCAGTCAACCGCACAGACATTTCAATATGAAGGATGATTCCACTCTTTTCACATCACTAACATGGCTGCATATACTGTCAAAGTAGATTCAAATATGTAAACACAGTGAATTGCCAACAAGGTCACCACACCGTCTCTTTCCGGATGTAAACACCAGCTAGTTTGAGCTAATGCTAGCTAATTTACTTTCCTACTGTAGCCTTAAAAACGTAACACGTCCTAAACCAGGGTAATATGAAGGAAATGTTTCGCTAACAAACTGACACCCAAACATAGTTTGTCCAATCCATGCTAGCTGGCATGAGTCTCACACGTTGGTGGTGTCCGTCGCCGTAATCACTCCCCGTCTCCCCTTTAGCTCGTTAAGTCAACAAAAAAAGAAAATCATTTAATACTACCCAAATGGAAGGACGCAACACACAATCAATATATTAAAGATATGATGCACACAATATTAAACTGGAAAAAATAAGATGCACCCTCAACTGATCTGTTAATAGATTTTATAGAACCTGGGACCCGTTCTTGAACTATGTGCGGACTTTGTCTGGCCTGGAACCTTCTGCAGCTCCTTACGTGGTTTCTCAACGTTTGTGGATAGAATGCACACGCATTTTTTTGTGTGTTGTTTTTGTCTCTTCTCTTCTCATTAGTTACGTTTGTTTTTGTTGTATTGTACGTGATGTTGTACTTTCGTGTATGTATCAATGTGTTATATAAAAAAAACTTGTGTAAATAGTGTTAAAAAAAGAAAATCAAATGTATATATAAACTTAATAATAGTAAGAGAGAGAGAGAGAGAGAGAGAGAGAGAATGTAGTACTTGCAATTATCACATATTTCTGTCATTCTATTAAATAAATTAGAACGTTTAATCTGTTTAATCTGCAAAAATCTGTTTCCTGCACGGATTTAAATAAACGCAACACCTCTTGTTTCCTAGCAACCAACGCCAACCGGATAGAATGGCCAAGTTCGTACTCGCAGGTAAAGCTCTTCGATTTATTTGGTTGTTTTTAGTCCTTTTTTCTCCGTTTGTTTTATTTTGTGTACAGAAACGTGTCATATGTTTCTAAACCGGTTCATTTCCAACTCTACAGGCAGAAGCGACTGTCCACATTACGCCAAAGCGGAATTATTAGCGGAAAAACTGCAGGAATGTCTGCCAAACTTCAGGATGAATAAGATCTCCATCCTCCCGGATCACTGGAAGGTCCTATTTTTACTTTAATTATGAAAATGTTCCCCCCTAATAGTTCCTGTAATAGGCCATGTACCGTGTTTTCTCTCTGTGGTTTGTGATAGGAATGGCTTGAGGACACCTGCAGAAGAAATGGCTGGAAACACGAGAGGTCCCCTTTGGTTTGGAGAGAGCTGGTGTTTCAAGGAGGGAAAGGGATGCTGTTAGGTGGCTTTAGTGACTTCATGGAGCATTGCCAGGTATGACTTTGACTTTTAACAATTAAAATCCTGTCAAAACAGTCCAAAACTGCCCCTTTCTTTATATGCAGGACTACTACAACCTCACATCAGACATGACGACAGAGATGATGCTGAGTGTCGCTGCAGAGAATTATGAAACAAAGATGAAGAGTGTTGAAGAAGAGCAACACCGTGTCAGTCTTGTTAAACCCATTCACGTGTGGATCTGCAGGTGGGCTCCTCTCAGTCTAAAAAAAAATAAACCTTTAACTTGTGTGTAAATGTTTTACCTTTGTTTTTTTCTCATCTTCCCAGTGCGCTCAGTCCAACCTGCCGCTTCCTCATCCCCGATCTACTCTCTGCTGAGGTGTTCCCGCATGTTTCTGCAATAAGCCTCCACTTACTGCACCTGGAGGGAGATGAAGACGAGCTGGAAGAGCTGAAAATGGAGACAGAAGACTTGGCACTTCCTTTGCTCCATCAAGTATAGTTTATTTTAAATCAGAGGGTTTTTTTTTGTTTTTTTCATTCTTCCTTTTTTCATCAGGTTGAACATGAAGCCATAACTGTATTTTTTTCACAGGTGACCACCCACACTGATCTGAAAGAGGCTTTCAAAGCAGCAGATGTCATTCTGCTGCTGGAGGAGAGGTGGCTTGATGATGATGATGATGAGGAGGAGGAGAACATTTTAACAACAATCTCAGACAGGTACCCAGAGTACGGACAGCTTATAGACTCAAGAGCCAACAAGAGGGTGAAAGTGATTGTGTCCGGTGACTTATTTGTCAACCTGAGATGTTCACTTCTTCTGGACAATGCGCGCTCCATCGCCAGCGAACGGTTTGTCGCCATGGCAACACAGCTGGAGAATGAAGCCAGAGCGATGATTGCAAAGAAGCTGAAAGTGAGGACTGCAGGTAGATCAGGTGTATTTCACCTTGATAACGTTCCTACTTTCAAGTCCAGATTTAAACACGTTCCCGTGTTCTTTTCGCTGTAGATGTGACGCGCGTCATCGTGTGGGGGAACGTCAGTGGTAATTTCTACATCGACCTGCAGAGGGCGCAAGTGACCAACTACGCCGGGCCAATCAGAGGACCAGCTTTCTTTACCCAACCAGTGCTAAAGATTCTCCATGACAGGTTTGTTACATTAAAAAAAATGGGATTCATAGACTCATACCTTTTAGGCATCAATTAATATAACTCAACTTGTTTTATTTTTTCTTAAACAAATAAAATAAGGGGTTTAGTATCTGTATCTTGTAGAGGACACCATGTATCAAATAAGATAACATTATAATGAAGATGAAAGCATTGACATTAATTTAAAAAGATGATTATTACTTAATAAAGCTATGGGGGGGGGGGGGGGGGGATTCTCCCTCATCCAACTCTGCTTCTTAAATGCAGAGAATCAGAGGCTCTCTGCCTTTTCAAAAACAATGAGGACATAAAAATATATTTAATCAGAGCAGTATTCAAAGCTTTGCACGTCTTCTACCTGGTGGTTCAGACTTGGTAGAATATCAGAAATGGCCCAACGTGTCTGACGTACATGTCTGGTTAAAGCACTAGAGTCACAGCGTCAGTGGTCACGTTACATGGATTGTATTGTAATCATCACGTCGACCCATCTGGCACTCTGACATGATACGGTGTGTCCAGATCTGGTCTACTGAACTCTACCCTGCTGTGTCTTCAGGCTGTCCCCGTCTTGATTGCACGATAATCTGACCCGGCAGTTTTAACCGCTCTGATCAAAAACACCCTTTCCCGGAAAATGCCACCAAAACATACTAATCTCCTTACTGACTTCTTCCAGGAAATGGTTGGAAACAGACTTGCAGGAGTCCGTTGGGCGTCAGCGTGCAGCTGTGGCTTCAAAAACCTGCAGGACAGCTGCCATGACGGAGGCCAACGGGATCCTCTCCGTGCTCAAACCCTGGTGCGGAAACAGTGGCCCAGAGGAGGTCGTCTCTTTGGGTGTACTCTGCAAAGGTAGAACATGGAGCTAAGTTATGACAACCACTTCTGCACAGAAAAAGCCAAGATTTATTTTCGACGATTTTGAATATTCAACAGAAATATTTGATAAATAAGACACATCATCAGTGTGTCCTTCTTCACCAGTGATTCAGTTTTAACATTTTAAAAAGGACTTACAACACTCGGAAATGTTACTCTACTTTTCAGATGTCAAGCACTTTCCTTTCTGCAACATTGCAATCAAATTAACGAAATGGAAATGCACGAACGCCCTCGAATAAATAACAGCAGCTCGGAAAGACGAGTCTGCTCATGCTTCACATTTAGTTTGAGTTCTTTTTTAGGACAATGTTAAGTTGAATTTATATTTGAATGCAGATCTAATAGACACTTGTCTCTGTTGGCGCCCCCTACAGGCTGGGAGCACTTCTATTTTAATGATGCTGCTCCCAGCAGCTTCTTATCGTTTCAGCTTGTTGCAGCACGTTTCCTCCACATCATGCATTTTTCTTAGACTTTTTAGATTTGTTCAAATGGAGAAAATAACATTAAGGACATGTTGTCTTTAAGATCCAACACACTTTAAAGTATTTGATATTAGGAGTTGCTAAGAGGCGATGAACAGCCTGGTAGTTATGTGGTGGGTCCTGTGAATAGAGGCATTAGTCTTCATCTCAGAGGCTGTGGGTTTGAAACTGACCTCGGCCCTTTTGCTGCATGTCACTCCCCCCTCTCTCCTCCAAACATGTCCTTCCTCTCTTCAGCTGTCCTGTGGTTCCGAGGAGCTGCAGGATTAAAAGACACTTGCGTTTCCACGTCCATATTTTCAGCTTTTCTGATTTTGACTCGCCCAGCTTGTGCTAAAATGTCCTTTTCATCGTCCACTTCCAGGCTACTTCAACCTCCCGCAGAGCGTCGTCCTCTCCGTCCCAGTAACCTTCAAAGACGGCGAATGGTCCGTGCTGTTTGACGTCACTGTTGGAGCAGAGTTACAGGAGAGACTTCAGCTTATTGCCAGTGAACTCAAACAGGTGAATGAAGATTTTAAGATCCTACTTTAACATACGGTGATTACAGATTCTTACACAGCTGTTTTCCTCTCCCAGGAAAAAGAAGGAGCTGCTGAAGAAAATCACAATTGTTAAGAAAATACATGTTTTAGGATTTTCCTGTTTATTAAATGTTGTGTATTGTCATGTTAGACAAAAGATGCAGGTTTAAAGTTGATTTTAAAAAAAGTTGGATAAAGCAGATACATTCAGAGCCACACCTGAAGGTTGTTTCAGTTTGTCCTTTTATTCTCTGACTTTCAACACGTGGAGTTGCAGTTTGATTTTGACCATTTTAAAGACAATAAACTTTTCCCGCTGTGTGAAACTCATCCAAATGCCTTGATAGATTTTTTTTTATATAGATGTAAAAGATCAAACTGAGTATTTATGGAAAAAGGAGAAATTAGAAAATATATTCCTTTTTTTAAAATTGTACAGTTCAGTAAGTGCCTTTTTATATAGTTGAAGAAGCAGTATTTAATGTAAGCATATATCACACTACTACCATACACAAACTAGTCTGTTAATGTCCGTCTCTAAACGGGACGTCATCACTGCTTTCTGTCAGGAACAGAGGACACGTCAAAGCTTGTTTTCTCCCGCTTGGTACTTGAACGTCACACCAGCTGAATGCAATGGGCTTTCTTTTTTTTTTCTTTTTTAAACATTCAAATGGATTTTCTCACAAATTGTGCAGAAACGTTTCGTCAGTCGACGAGGAGAACTTGGAACAGAGTGCTGTTTCTACATGCAGAATCTACATGTTTCTACACTATACACAAGGAGGCATCGACTGGAAAGTTCAAGGAAAGGTTAGTACAAATACAACGCACTACGACAAGTCGGGGGAAACATTTTCTGCGATGCTATGTCCAATTTTGTACAACCCACCCCTGAGATTTGGATGCTGAGTGGTTAAAAAAAAAGAAGAAAAAAAAAAGAAAAGAAGCAGAAATGGCCTCTTTACAGATGTTTTTTTTTTTTCGTGTTTTGTCTCCCAGAAAACAGAGCAAAAAGAAGCTGCTGCGCTGAAAGGAAAACTCTTAACCTCAGATATTAATGGAGGTGGGTACATGCGTGACAACCGGCATGCATGGACTTGTCGTGGCACGATTTAAGGTTATTAGTTCCAGTTACGAGAAGCCTGCGTCGCCCGTTAATCACGTCACCTTCAGAATGGATGAATGAAACTAAACCCGTTCAAAAATCTAAACTAAAGTGAGGCGTCAATCACAGCGAGGACATTTGAAACCCGCCCACTCCAACATGTCCGACTCGTCAACATCCAACAATGTCAAGTTTCCGTTTTCAGGCAACAAGTGAAAGACCACCAATGTTTTTCTGTCCTTGAACTGTACTGTACTGTACGGTAACCATGGAGACCTGGGATGACGTGAATGCACGTGAAAACGTCTCCAACCTGCACGGCCATCATTAAAACTTTCAGCATACAATCATAGCGGGTAAATCAACGGATTCTATTTGTTTTTTTTTTTATTTAAACTCCCCAACAATAAAGTGTCATCGATTGATCTTTAAATTAAATAATTTATAGCATATATTAATAGTTATATAACCCGACGTTTCAACGCTTTAAATCACCTTCTATATAAACATCTGCTTCAGAACCAAAACAAGGGGAAGTCCAGTATTTAAGAAGCACGTCCACTTCACTGCATGTTCTCACCACTTCTTATTCAACAAAAAGATCCCTACGCCCGTCAGAGCCAGAAACGTCACCCCTGCAGAACCCGGGACGTGCTCGTCTCCCGCCTCCTCGTCACGATTTTTTAAACTTCGCTGCCTTAAGACGTTTCGATACCATGGCGACAAAAACGGAAGCTCTGGTCAGCTGGTATTGGTTCATTTCCTGCAGGTGAAGCGTTCCAATGGATCGTATTGCTCCGTTGGGACACTGAAGGTAACACAGACACTTTGTTCCATGGATTCAAAAACACTGGAGTTACCCTTTTTTTTTTTTTTTTAACACTCTCCCAAAGAAAAGAAAGGCATGATCAATGTGACCCGTCTGCAGGATTATCGAGAAGAACCTGACACAGGACGCTTTGCTGCCCCCCTCTGGATGGAGTCAGCTGGTCCTTTGAGCCGCTCTCATTGGATGTGATGGAATATCTGTTTTAGTTTGTGTGGACGTGGGGGAACGCGCCGCCGCCGGAGCTGATGACCGCGATGTCGCGAGGGTCGACACGTGACGTCACTTCTGCCCTTTAACAGTATTAAACTCTTTGATAAATGTTTTGTATATCGTATGTATGAATATAATGTTCTAACGTACAAATAAAAACAAAACAGCAGGAGGTGGGGGGGGGGGGGCAGGAGGGAGGAAACAGAGAAGCTATGACTGTGGTTGATGCTGATTGGCTGGAGGTGTCTCTGAGGCTCCTCCCACCACCTGTCTGTCAGAGCCGAGGTCCAGCCCCTCGTCAAAATGCTCCAGTTCACTTTGGTCCAGAAGCTCAAAGTCCTCGTCCTCGGTCGGAACCAGCGTGTCGTCGGGTACCTCCTCTCCCACGCCGCTTCCTGCTCCCTCATCCGGGTCCTCGTCAGCCCCCAGCGGCCCTAATGTGGACACTGTGGTGCGAGCGGCGTCCTCGGCAGGCTGGGCGGAGCTCTCCAAAGCACCGGGTGGGGTTTCGGCGGGGAGGAAGTCGGCCAGGGAGGGCTCCTCGCTGGCGTCCGTGGAGCGCAGCAGGGCTGACAGAGTGTTCTGCACCACGGTGGAGATCGCCGTGCTCACTATCTCCTCGCTCAACGCCTCCAGAGACAGCTGTGCATCCTGGGTAACCGCGGACTCCTTCTCCTCCTCCTCGCTCCCCGCTTCCACCCCGGCTCCGCTCGACGCAGGAAACGCCCCCTCCCCGCTTCCAGGTGGTTGTCCGTGCCCGTTGAAGTGCGTGTTTACAAAATGCAGCGGGGAGGCCAGGTGCTGGATGAGGAGGCTGGCCGGGCTCAACGGCTCCCCCTCGGATGGAGCTCCAGCCTGGGCTGCGTCTGCCTGACCGTGGCCTCGCAGGGGGAAGTGAAGCAGACTGGGCTCGATGGACGGGAACTCCTCCACGGAGGGGAACTCGGGAAGATCCTTCAGGTAGGACTCGTCAGGGTCGCTGTGTAAACTCTGCAGGTCCAGGTCTACAGCAGAGACAAGACACGCATCACGTTTTTCATCTCTTCTTCGTGTGGTGACTTTGAGTGTCGACGTGAGCCATCGTTTACCTTCAGAGACGTCGGTGAGTTGAGGAGTGGTGGCTCGGGAAACTGAGAACCCGCCGCTCTCCAAGATGGACGCCTCCTCGTCGGACAGCTCCGAGTCTGTGATGGCCATGGCCAGCGCCGTGGTTTTCACATCCACCTGAGCAAGAAAAAACAAACAGCATGAGCTCTTCTTCACTTGTCACCTCGTGCCAACTCCTCGGCTTGAAGAATTTTTGGACCTAGCTGAAAATCAAAACAAGGCGGCGTGCGAGTCTTCAGCGCTGAGAGATCTTTATCTGACTCCAGGCTGATGTTTACATTCTCTACGGTATGGAGGGCTTAAATCACTGCTAAGATGTGCAGACACAGTGGCTGCACACGTGACGTGATCATCACAGAGTCTGCGCGTCCTCCAGCAACACGAGTAGGAATGCGGTCCCTCTTGAACGATAGCGCCCGAAGCCATTTCTGCAGAGTCTCATTCACATTCCAGGGTTCGGACACATTCAGAAAGCGGAGGCTGAGTCTGCTGCTGGGACTGTTCTGACATCGCTCACATCGTGTGCATTCCTACTCTCAAAACAAACCCTTGAATGAAATCAATTTTTAAAAATTTAAAAAAAAAAAGTGAGGCGGGTTAAATGTGTGCGTCCGTACCGTCGGGGCGAAACACGACAGCTCCTCCTCACTCTCACTCTCCGTTTCAGCTCTGGGTTCGTCGCCCTCCTCCACCTCCTTCTTCACCTCTGTCAAATCAAACATACACACTTTAAAAGGAGAAACATGTGTGTACACCAAGTTGTCATGGCGACAGATATAATAATGATACTTTCAATGGGCAACAGGATAGTACAGGTCATTTTAAGAGATGATGTAGCGTCCAAGCCGTGTGGTCAACATTCCCTCTAACCCCCGTGTTGGATTATTCTACAGTCACAGGCGTGTGACCTGCTGCAGGACTGAAAGCCGATGCAGCGCTCGGGATTGAGGGCGTAACTGGAGAGGCGAGCGGGCCGACACTCACTCCTCTTGTCGTGCTTGCGGTGCTCCGTCTCTCCTTTCATGCTGTAGTCCAGTTTCATGAGGATCGGCTCCAGGCCCGTGTACATCCTCTGGATCAGCTCGTGGTACACGACCAGAGGCCACAGCAGCACGCTCAGCACTGAGCACACGCAGAATAAAAAACAACAGGACTGAAACTAACTCTGCAGATTAACAACATGTGCTGCAATATACAGAAAAGCTGCAGAGAAACAGTCATTGTGAACATCTTTGCACAAGCATCGTTCCGGATGTTAGGAAAATACATGAACGAAGTATGCAAACCACCACAACATGCGATTACTCCCCTCACACGCCCTCTCTTTGTCATGACAAGTACACAACTCCAGGGCAGAAGGACTCACCTATAATGTAGGAGATCATGATTCCGGGTACATAATGTCCGACCACGGCGAGCACGAAACAGCCGCTGCACATCACCACGCAGAACTGTGGGGGGAAAAAAAAGAGTGAGTAAGAAGAAAATGTATGCAACCAAACAAAATGTATTCAGACTTATTGTTTGCAATGTGGACTTTCTTTGAATGCAGTTTTTTGAGGCACAACAAGAGGACGAATGTGTTCCGAGTCCTGAGGTAGGAAGTGAGGCGTTCCAGTGGAGCCAGAAGGCAGCGCTGTGTGTGTGTGTGTGTGTGTGTGTGTGCGCATGTCTGACTGCGTGTGTATGTGGAGCTCCATGTGTGCCATGCTTCCACAAAGCTGGGACGCCGATATAATAATGCCCGCGGAATCAATAAGAACGTGTAAAGACGTGATGACAGCTAAGTTTAGTTATGACACAATTGAGGAAAGAGCAGGTTTGCTGGGAAAAAGTCAAATCTGCACCATTTTTTCATGTTGTATTCAATTGAAGGAAGTCTTTATAACCCACAGTAAGTTTTACAGCAAGGTTAAATTGCTGTTTTTGTCAATGAGGTGTGGTGACTTGGAGAAGAACGCTGCATCAGTGGTTAAAGAGCGTCCTCGCCGTCTGTGACGCGGTCCTCTCTGGGATTTTGACGGCTCATTCTCTTTCCTTCCTCGTCTGCTAGTTTGTAAACTCGGCAGCATTCAAACTGGTTATTTCTCTTCTCGGGTTCACCGTGAGGCGTGCGAGTGTGCAGCGTCAGCCGTGACTCCTACCTTGCCGTGGTTCTGCCTCTTGTACTGCAGCGTCTCCTGCAGGTACAGGCAGCAGGTCAGGTAGCTCTCTGCCAGGTGGTGACTGAGTTCAGGGACGCTGAGCAGACGCTGCTCCTCGCTCATGGAGTCGCTGCACGGGAACATTAAGACAGCGACATTAGGACGGAGGCGCGGACGAGAGCGCTAACCTGAGATTAGCTCTGATGACACGCTGTAACGCGTGAGGGATACTTCACGAACACAAACTATAATTCAAGTCATGTGTTCGCCGTGCGCTCACTGCACTACACACCTTTGCACGGGGTGAGCCTCTGCGTGTTGAACTGCGAGAGGAGAGAAAACACATGGTTAGCAGCAGAACCCGATGACACGAACCGATTTAGTAAACAGGACTAAATGACAGTTTTTAAAACTCAAGCGGCGCTCTTCGGTTTGGGACGACGTCTGCTTCCTGCACACACATTTTCTACATGACTGGAGAGGTGTGAAAAATGTTCCAACTGCTCTGCTGGATGGAGGCAGCTGCAGGACAGGCAGCTGCAGCGCTCAGGCGCTTTTTGCCTCCGACTAGCTCAGATTCTTTTGAAACCTGTTCAGGACCCTGCATGACACTAAAACACTCACTGACCAACCAGTGGAGGAAGCAGTATGTCAACAACTTCTGTGTTCCCAGAGAAACAATGACTCTTTTTGTTGAAGGATTCTGTCGGCTTTAGAGAGACCTATTTAACGGCTGTTTTGGGTTTTTAAAGGAGCTTATTTCACAAACACACAAAAAAAAAGTTCTATTCCTGCAAAGTTTTTTTTTGTTTTTTACAATGATGTCAGACTCAATGCATGAACAGGAAAAACAAACAAGCACTTTTAAGCAGACCTGGAGAATTTGCACAGAGCGGGTGCAGATCACGTCACAGCTCTGCAAGTCCTTAAATGTTGAAATGAAAAAAAAAAAAAAAAAAAAAAAAAAAAATTCATAAGTGGAAATTGTGCACAAATAAAACCCAGGTAAAATATAAAAAATAAAATAAAAAGGGGCAGCATGTCCTGTTACGCAGACAAGCGAACACAGTGTTAACACTGAAACTGTTGGAGCTGGCTTCATCATCGAGCAAAAGGTGCTCCGCAAACAAAGATTTTAATTCCCTGGCAACGGTGAACGTTTGCTTGTGCAACGAGTGACAAAGTCCGAGGACCAGATTCAAATGACACAGAGAGCTCACGGCTTACTGGTAATGATGGGCAACTTGATGGGCTTCCATCGCTCGAGCAGCATGAGTCCCAGCAGGGACACGCTGAGGAGGAAGAGAGGCCGCAGGGAGGTGGACGACAGGAGCCTGTAAGGACAAAAAAACAGGACACCAATAAGCTTCATGACATTAACAAAGCATTTCTTTACTAACATCCCCATTGGCTCCTATCGAAGTCGACTTAACAATTAACCCTTCTTCAAAACTTTCCACCTTTGTTGTGGCAGCTCTCAAGTGTCTCCGCTGATGTTACATCCGTTCTCATCACCACACAACCTCACGCCACGACTAGCGGTTGTGTGCATATTGCAACGTGCAGGGGCGTTGCATACATTTCTGAGGACGTGCACAAACAACGCTCAAAACCACCTCTGGATACACAGAGCTCTTCGTAAAGTCAGGGCTTATTAGTGAAGCGTGTGCAGTATTTTGTTAGTAATAATACAACCTTGAAATTAAACGCTATTATGAGGATGGATGGGTGCAGCCAGAACAGGAACAGACGGGAATGTTCAGATTTCTTTCACGTTGAATGCATACAAAACATTGGAGCCTCTAATCTTTAAAAAAAACAAACAAGGATTGTGGTGTGAACTGGACGACTCTGATATTAAACCATATTACTTGCATTTTAATGAGGAAAAGGTATATTTTGTTTTTGAGAGTGAGAATTTAAAAAAAAAGGACTAATCATTAAACATATTTGCTCATATATGGACTTCAATCTCAGGTCTTTAAAATGAGAAAATCATTTTAAAAAACGTCTCTAACCGGATACCGCGATATATCGTATCATATATCAAATGATTAGTGTTAATAAATACCATAAATATAATGGGACAGTTAATTAAACAGATGATCTTCATGCTGGCTGCTACTGACAGCAGGATAAAGAGGCCTGTGGCACCTACAAGCATGACATGAGTGTTTGTTTGGATTCATTTTCGCAAAGACTAACAAGCATAATGAGTCAAAAACCACCTCCGGGTGGTTATATAATCAAGGTAATATCGTTTTCCAGACAGTTTTAATGTGTGACACAACACCTTTCGTGCAGAAAGTGAAGTTTAAACTGCTCGGAAGCGTCGTTAGCACTCGGCTAAAGAGGTGGGATTAGCGGATTTATCTTGACGTCCACGCGTAAAATGTCCCACGCGTAATGTTCTTACGCGCGTCAGTCAGCGAACCGCTAATGATTCATCCGAGTCACCAAGGTGTCACAATCAAAAAAAGGGGATTTAACATGATTAAGAAGGTTACCAGAATAATGTGTTGAGTGTCAGGGCGACAGAGATGCTGTACAACGGCCTCTCCCACACCAGCAGCCTCTGCACCCACAGCAGCGGCGACTCGTACTGCGAGAGCCAGCCCTGGAGACGCTCCCGCAGGCGGACGAGCTCCGGGTTCACGTCCCCGCCGGCCTGCTCCGAAGACCCCGCGGGGAACAGAGACTCCAGCCCGACCGAAGAGGAGGTAACCGAGGGGTGTCTTCTGGCCTCCTCTCCGCTCGCCATGTTTCCCCTACTTTGTTATGTTGTTTTTGGATGTCACGGGGTTTATGGTAGGAGAAAGCGTCAGGCTATTGGACGCGTAGGAAGAAGTGCATCCGTGTGTTCCTTTCAAAATAAACCTAGCGGGTTTCCAATCTTCAGAAAAACTAAAAAAGGAAATCTCGAAAAAACAACATTAATTCTAACATTTAAGTTACCTTTAAGCCTAGAAACGCAAAACATTATTTTAAATCCTGTTAGCACACAAAACACCTTGAAATAAAGTTAAATTGCATGTCCTTCATTGTGATTTTTCTTTATGTATAAATCACTTTTAAGACCTTTTAAAATGCAAGAAACGAAGCTCTTTACTATTAAAACGATTAAATAGAGAAATATTAAAACAAATACATAACTGCTAACAATTAGATAAACAGGTTGCCTACAAGTATAAGGCAAGTTAAGTATACAGCATCTAAATCCTAGACTGTAAATATTACATTTAAATATGCTATCTTAATCCCAGAGGGGGGACATTTGCATACAGTGGTTTATAAATATACAGGAGGTGGAAACAAAGCTGCACTGTTTACCAGAAAGTCAGAGACACTTCCCTCTCATCATAAACACACACAACAGGATTCATCTAAAAGATACCAATGTGCAAACCCTGCAGCACTTCATGAGCTGCTGTGACTGGAAAAGAGCTCAATAGCTCCATCAATAATACACCATGAACCTTCATTTTTATCTGTAATAATGATCTCTGATATTCCTCCTCACACACAGACCATACAGTGGCATATGCTCTTTTAATTGTAGCTTCAGCAATAAAACACGTGGTCTAGTGTACGTTTCTCATGTTAATAAAGACTGTTTAAATTTAGTTTGTTTATCATTTAAATTAATTATTGAATTTAAATTAATTAATCACCCACAGCATTCACAAAAGCTTCTTATTTTGTGACGGAACATCTGCAAATACAATACAAAGTCCGATGTTTTTTTTAAGGATAACTAAATATTTATTCATAAAATGTTGTCATTAAACTAATAGACATAATATACGTATATTATAATATAATAATATACGTATATTATGTCTATGATTAAGCTTGTTTATTTTCGGGGTGGTATTCACTTCCGGTATTTCTCTCGCTTATTTCCGTAAACTCGATGACGCGGAGACACAGGCCCGTCACGGATGAGGAAAACAAAACGTGACGCGTTTCCTTGTTTACTGTTGCGAACAATTATCGTGTAGTAAAATCAAAAATACACGTCAAATGTTTTATTACGAGCGTTATACTTACTATCAATTTAATTTAGTTGACCGTTTTCGTCCTTCTTGTTTGTTTTTGTTTTTTTTAAAAACGTGTATTATATAAGTAAGATTAAAATATAGTTGACTGTTTTTCGACAGAAAACGGCAAAAAAAAAAAAGCCACACACATGTTCGTTTCAATACAAATGTTTAAAACAGAAAAATACAGTAAACATATATTGATCAATTTGATCAAAATTATGGCAGCGGGTCCCAACCTTTTGGCTCACACTTAAATTCACAAAACTCTGTCGACCTCAGACATCCACAGCTTTTTTCTAAATTAATCATGTCTTTTTTAAACATTAATTTAAGAACATTTACGCTTTTTGGTGTGTTTTATTGAGGACAGAGGAAGAAAAGCTGGGTGAGATTTTTTTTCTGCACGATGGATGAGACAGACAGACGCCTCAAGTTTCTGGTTTTGGCCCCACAGCAGCCTGAGTTCAATATATTTATATTGATCAATAAATACTTATTTCAGACGACCCCACTTGAATTCCGTGCCACCCCACAGTTGTGAAAGTTTGCATTATGGGCAGCATCAAGGCCAGCTGACTGTCCTTTATTGTGACTTGAACAGCCGATCAGACGACAAAGTCCCAACAGCAGCACGGCCAGGAAGTTATTCCTCCTCCTGTGATCTCTCATGTTAGTCACAAGCTGATTTCTGAAAGATAAAAATGATCACTGTTCAACTCAGCAGCTTTATGAAAATACAGAATATCATAAAAAAAAGGTGATGTCTTATATTAATCTTCAAACCCATGTCATGCTTTGTGATGTCAAGCATGTATAAAAGTAAAAGCATGCTGTCTCTGAAAACACTCGTTTTACACACCATGGTCATTTATAATTATGGGACATAAAAAGCCTAAAGTTTGGGAAGCCTCCAGAGCACTTCCGAAGCCGAGGTGCTCTTGAGCAAGGCAACAAACCTCCAACCACTCTGACATCTCTCCACTAATGCATGTCCACAGCTCCTCTTTGTGCATGTGTATGATTCGTGTGTGTGTGTGTGTGTGTGTGTGTGTGTGTGTGTGTGTGTGTGTGTGTGTGTGTGTGTGTGTGTGTGTGTGTGTGTGTGTGTGTGTGTGTGTGTGTGTGTGTGTGTGTGTGTGTGTGTGTGTGTGTGTGTGTGTGTGTGTGTGTGTGTGTGTGTGTGTGTGTGTGTGTGTGTGTGTGTGTGTGTGTGTGAGTGTGTGTGTGTGTGTGTGTGTGTGTGTGTGAGAGAGTGAGAGAAGCATGTCTCTACAATAACAGCGTGTAAATCAGAACTTCCCTCAGTGATTCATCAAGGATTCTTGCTCGGACTTGGTGTTACTATCCCATGATGATCAGCTCAGTCATAATGAAGGAGGTGTTCTCTGAGTGGGGTTGGATTAAGAGATTTGGGACTTGACCGCCTGGTGGCACCAGTCCAACACATCATCAGTTGTGTACCACAGACTCTTAGGGCGTTTCAGCCTTTTCTCACAAGACGCCCTCCTCCGTGGCTGGCCCGCCACAGGCTGATCAAACCTGGGCGTGTGTCACACTGGGGGCACCCTGCGGCCATTTGGCAGCCCAAACGGTCTCCTTTCTCTTCATCCACAACCAATGACTGCTCCTTTCCGCAACACTGGCTCGCTCCTTGATGGCCTTCCGTTGAGTCTGCCCTCTGATGCCGACCTCCTTCAGGACCCTTGTGGTGAAACTGGCTACAAATCCCCTACAGCAAACCTCCACTGGTCGCACCTTAACGCTCCAGCCCCGATCCTCTGCCTCAGCTGCTAAGTTGGCATACCGCAGGCTCTTCCTTTCATATGCTTCATCGATGGCCTCCTCCCACGGTACTGTCAATTCGATGATGAAGACACGTCGACAGGATTTGGACCAGAGGACCAAGTCTGGGCGCAGGTTGGTCACTGCAATTTCCGGTGGGAAAGTGAGCCTCTGGCCTTGGTCAACGCTCATTTCCCAATCCCGGGCTGAGTGGTTCAGAGACTAGATCAACTGCTTCTCTCCCTCCCGAACAAAAGCAGTTTTAGAGAAGGTAGTCAGGGGGAAGGAAGAACTTCCCTCAGTGATTCATCAAGAATTTCAGAATCAAAAAAATGTTGTGTGTGTGAAACAAACCTGTGTCCGACCTGAAGCACCTGCCTTTTTTTAAGTTAAGTTTCCCTCCATTCATTCAAGCAGGTGTGACTGTGAGTGTAAGAGCGCCGTCACATTCACTCCTGGTCATTTGCATGAAACA
Source organism: Symphodus melops (assembly GCF_947650265.1). Lineage (NCBI taxonomy): Eukaryota > Metazoa > Chordata > Actinopteri > Labriformes > Labridae > Symphodus > Symphodus melops. Next base: position 12,292,470 of record NC_136713.1, on the reverse strand, counting down.
AAGGTGAAAGGAGAAAAAGCTTTTCTAGTGTGAGGTTATGGCGTCTGGGTGAGCGTGGGATGAAAGGGGGGGGGGGGGGGGGGTTAGGTGGAGTTTAAAAAAAAAAAAATCCTCCAGAGCCTACCTGGCTGTTCAAAACCACTCAGGGTTCGAGCCTACACAGGAGGTAAAGGAGGGAATGGGACGCTCAGCCCCGCCCCCTCCAGGTGTTAGGACAAAAGGTCTTCAATACCTGCGGGGGTTAGGACCATGGCCTGCAGCAGGTCAGAGAGAGAGATGATGCCCTTCACCACGTCAGCCCTGTCCACCAGGACCAGCCGATGGACCTGTGAGGGAAGAGACACTAACCAGTAAAAAGCCTCCTTCTTCTTCCTCTTGATGATGATGATGATGACAAACGTCTGAACGCTTTTCACACACCTCAGCTTTGACGATGCGATCGATGATGACGTCCAGCGTTTCATCCGGGTAACACTTCAGCACTCCCTCAAAGAAGCACGTGCGCCTGCCGACCGCCTCCTGCATCGTCATGTCCAGGTTGTTGTAAGTCTTCTGGGCGGCGAGATTCTGACGTGGAGCGAAAAAAAAGAAACGCACACACACAAACCATTCTTGGATTTAAATAAGCTTAGTTTTTTTTTTAAAGTACAAGTGGAAGCGCGTTTTCCTGTAGCACTTACAATGACGTCGAATCTCGAGTAGAGGGACACCACTTTACCTGAGAAAACAAAGTGTTGCATGATGGTTGAAAATCAGCGCAAGAATACTTTCTTTGCTCGCTACTCAAGGCCCAAATATAACGCTAACTAAAGCTCCATCCATTTCCCTCTGCGCTGAGACTTTGGACTTTCAAATTATTCAGAGATATTAGTCACTTTTTTTTCTTCTTCTCTGCAACAGTTGCCACATTACGCTGTTTGTCTGCGTCTAAAAAGAAACGCAATCTGGATTTATACACGTCCAGGTTGTGTTTCTCCGTTTCTCCTTGGGATCCGGTTGGTCGTGGTTTAAAAAGAGATGCAAACAGATGGAGTCCAAACGCAATGGTGCAAGAAACTACCCAAAATGCTTTACAAGGAATCCCATAACTCTTTGAAGCAGCGTCGCATGGATTCTCGTGTTTGATAATAATACACTTTTTGGATCATTAGGACTCGAACTTCAGATAAATTGAAAAAAGAAAAAAAAAAAAAGAATTGTTAGGAGCGTACCTTGTTCATCCACCACAGGCAGCGCTGACACTCGCCTCTCCACGAAAATAGACAGAGCGTCATGAAGTGTCGCTGTTTGCTGAACTGTGGCGATGTTCCTGAACGTTCCGATCCCGAGCTCCTGGATCTGCTTCCCAACGAACGCGGGCTTGGGAACTTTTTTCCCCTGAGAACACCCAGACGTATTCTTGTTGGGTTTTTTCCCGTTTAAATAAACAGCAACAGATTGATTAAGTGACGAGGTCGATCCGTCTTACGAATATGTGGAGGAACTTGAGGATTCGTTTGTGTGTCAGGATGTGCAGCACGTTGCCCGAGCCTGGCTCGATGACTGGCAGCCTGTGGATCTTATATTTTAATAAGGAGTAGATGGCATCAAAGAGGCTGAAATGACAAAGCAAAGGAGGAATTCATTGCCAGGCAGGATGGACGAGATGAAAGATTTTATCGGACACGTGTGTGTGTGCTCACCTCGCCTCGGGAGAGATACTTATAAGGAAGTGGTTTGAAGAGTGGAGGTAGACGTCTGGACAGAAGAAGAAGAGAGAGCTGGAGTAGAAACTCACAGAGGCGTGTATTCAGAGATCACTTTGACGTTCTCTTATTTACTTTGAAATGAGTCACCTCTCCATGTTTCGATCTTGTGGTTCTCCAGCTCGTGCATCTGAACCTTTGAAGAGAAACCCTGATGTCAAACGATGAGTCTGTCGAATCACGCGATGGCGCGCCGCTTTGTGCCGTTACAATCGAGGCGACGCAAACATACAGCGCGTGACGTCCAATCGTTATGTGCACGCTATATCTCCACATAAATGAAGCTAGCGTGGCTGAAGTGTGTTGTGAGTTCATGCTCACCAGAGGGGATCTGTAATAGCAATGCAGGATGTTGATGAAGTCTGTGATAGTCAGCATACCTGCGAGTGAGAAAAGGATTTTATGTCCACACTGGAATTCTTGCAATACATCATACACTTGAGTAATGCTATGCTAATGCAATATGCATGGGGATTTAATGCATGCATTCCTGCAGGGTAGCGTCATGACTGGAAGTGCACATGTGGTAAAGACACTGTGTGTCAGGAAAATCACTGAAGTCGATCATTTCTTAAAGTGGGCTTTAAAGCCGAGTCTGCAAGAGAGCATGCACACACTACCAGAGTCGTCGTGCTACCTCATCAAAAAAGGGACAGAAACATTTGATCATGATCGTATCGGACCAAATCTAAGACAGACAAACATGCCTGAAAAAAAAAAAGAGGTGTTGTCTTTTATTCGGGCCTGTGGGTGCTTGTAAACATACAAACACACCCATTCAGAAATGACTGAAATGCTCCAAGTTCATCCGTTCAAAGAGACTCAGTGGGACACTTTATTCACAGGGGAGCGTTTCTCTCTCTCTCTCGTGGTGTTTTTGACTTTGTTCATGTTTCTGCAGCGTGAATCACGTTGAAGCGTTTGGAGCACGTTTACGCCGCTGCCTTTTCTTTTGCATGTGCAGCCTTTCCTGAATACACTGATCCTCTGCACCCACCAGCCACCACGATCATTTAAGCTTTGCTGTAAAAAAAATAAAAGAAAGTAAATGAGTTGATACAGATATGATTCTGCTTGCACAGAGGAGGAGGGGCTCTGACATATCTAGTGATGGAATTGTTCGAGCAACATTTTCTAATCAGACTTTTTTTTTTAACTTGTGTTGCTGTCTTGGTTGGCTAACAACATTAGCATTAGCTCTTCATTCAGTTTGAGTTGAGCTTGTTACCAGCTGACACGCAGTCATCGGGGATGGTTCCTGTTTTGAAACAAGGGCATGAAAGAGAGAGAGTGCAGAGGTCGTTCTTTGTTTTCTTGTAAAAAAAAAAGAAAAGAAAGGGAGGGAGGCGGAAAGGAAGGAACGTGATACTCGCTTGGACAATAGACTCATTTTGCCTGCATGAAATTCCTTCCTCAGATGCCTCAGTGGGCATTTTGTTCACCGCTGTCATAGTGTGTGTGTTCCTCAAAACATTTGTCAACATGCAGCAACAGAAATCCTTTAAAATGCACATTTCATATTTACAGTTGAGCTTTAAATCCTGCAGGGGAAACGCCTGATATGAGTTACCAGGACTCTCAGTATCCAGTGTAGAAGCATGAATCATCTTTTTTCTTACCCACAAATCTTTGCAGCTTGCTGTCCCATAAAGGTGCAGCCCTCAAGCCGTTTGCCACCAGTGCAAAAAAGGCCTTTTTCACCTGTGGGGTCATGAGGTCACATTTTCACAAGCTGTCACGTCCATCACTTTTAGGAGCTTTGGCAGGTTAGAAAGTCACTCTTACTTACTTGTAGCTTGGTATCAAATATGACCAGTTTACAGCTGGTCGGAATGGCGTCGTAGCAGCAGTGGCTTTTCATGAAATTCATGTAGACTGTGGCATCAACATCTGTAACCAATCACAGAACAGAAGAGCTGACGCACGCTCAACACAGATGTCACAGCGAGCCACAGCACAGAGGGAGCCTGAGTTCAATCACACCGTGCGTCTCCGCGTCCCGCTTCTCTCCCGGGTGCTGCGACACACAACAAACGCTCCTCTTTCACCTGAAAGCAACACTTCACCTGCGAGGGCGGCTCCCTTCTCCCGCTGCGTGGCCATGAAAAAGCCTGGATTGCAAAGCGTCGTGGTCGACTGGTCGGCTCGGTTTGTTCCCCCTTTTCTACCAAGCGGTCGGATCTATATTAGGAACTCTCAAGTGGTATGTGTCAGCCAAAGCCAGGGAGGGGAGGGGCGGGGGAGGAAGAGGCTGGCACAGGCTCAGGGGGGAGGGACGCTGCTCAAGAAGCAGATTCCTGTCTCCTTCCCGTCTCTGCAAACACACACACACACACACACACACACACACACACACACACACACACACACACACACACACACACACACACACACACACACACACACACACACACACACACACACACACACACACACACACACACACACACACACACACACACACACCTCCATGCATTGTTTTAAAGGAATGCACATCTGACCTTTTATGATCAAATATACCTTCTGATGCCGGATGCATCCCTCAAGGCTCCACATACGAGGTGCTCTGTCAGAAAATAAAGCTGGTCTATATGGAGTAAATGTCAAGGACCTGTACAGTAAAGGGCATTGTGAGTCCCAACATACAAAAGCATATTACTGGCAGCTAAACATCTCCTGGGATTCACTGTGATGAGAGACAGTTAGAATATCTGTCCCCTCCAATGAAGGAAGAACAGCCTCAAACACATCTCAAAGAAATGCTTTCTTTATTAGCTCTACAGATTTGTACAATATTTGCTTTTTACACCATGTACAAAAATGAAATCTATCAAATCCAGATGTTCACAGCGGTTTGTCCGAAGGGTCGATTATAAACGAGTGAATGTCCCCGGAGACTGAGAGTAACTGTGGATAGAGAAATACGTTTCCTGGTGTTAAAATAAACGGAGTGAATTTTTCCAGAAGCAACAAAAAAACAATGCAGCCAAATGTGCAAATTAAACCAAAACAAGCTGCTTCAGCCTCAGCATGTCATATTCCTAAAACCCCTCACTTCAAAAAAACACACCAAGCAGGAACTCACGGTGAGAAACTTACAGAGCTTATTCCCTGACGTTTGGCCAAAACTTACTAAAAGAAAAGTTGGATTCATGTAAAGTCTCGTTTTGAAACACAATCAGGAATTTTTTTTTTTTAGATTTGGCTCTAAAAGGGTCAGAGGTGAACTTTAGGTTGAGGTTAAAAAGTAAAAAAGGATCTGGTGCATAAAATCAGTGCTTGCTGTGTGTGTGTGTGTGTGTGTGTGGACCTTACATATGCTGAACAGTTCCTCAGGTGTGAGTTAGAAAAACACAGAAAGTTTAACTGAAGTAAACGGGTAACTGGTGAAGTCCCTTCTTCTCGTAAATCCCCACCCCGTTCAGACACTTGAACGTCTCATAACACGTCACGCAGCTTCAACGTGACTTCTGATCAAACTTTAAAATGAAAAAAATAAAAATAATAAATGATAAACACGCTCAGCAAAGAAGAGCCTTACGTCCTCACATCCCGGTCCCAACTTACAGGAAGAAAAGGAGAAATGTTGGCGGCAAAACTGAGAGGTGTACCGTGAAGCAAGACCGACCCGAGGTTACAAAACCGACCGACTCACGTCTGTGATGTTTTGAGAATGGTACCAAAATAAAGGATCTTCTTTTTTATTTACTGTGTCCCGCTCTTCTTCTGCGTTGAACTTAATTCATAAGCGGGCTACGCTGTGTTACGCTGCTATGATGTCACAGTATTTCATAGCTGACTCACTCCGTTTAACAAATAAAGGAAGGGTCGGGCTGTGGAAACGCAAACGAGACCAGAGTTAGCCGTACCAAACTGAACCAAAGCGGACAGCTCGGTGGAAACGGGAGCGTCAGTGCTAAACGAGGCCGATGTGCTCAAACAGTTTGAAAGCTCGCTCCGTCTTTTTAATCGCTCAGCAGCTTGTGCTTACATCTGACCCGTCGCTCAAATACTAGAGAGTGTTTTGGCTTTAAAACGCGAGGTATGAACCCAACCCTTTACTGGCCATGTTAGCTGTGCAGCACAGGTTACCATGGATACTCCACCAATCATACCGAAGGTTTAACAACCCTCGCCAACCCTTTATCTTGCTTTGAAGCACGGCCCTCAGTTTGCAGCCAACAAATAAAGATCAGCATTCTTTTTTCTTTTTTTTTTATCTTCACAAGCTGCAGAGTGCAAACTCAACTCTATGGAATTTTGCTAATGTGTTTTGGAGTTAGTTGTGAACTTTAAAGTGATTTTTCCAGCCTGTGATGTCTCAAACACACCTGATTGCTCTCCTCTTTGCACCTGTAAACTCGCTCTGGAAAAAGAAACGCAAGCATGACCGGATGAGTCATAGAAGAGGAGCTTGTTTACTTTTCCAGAGTCGGCTTTTCCAGCTGATCTCTAGCCGGGCATGAGCAGAGCCTGGGCTTTGTTGAGCGGTAACACGGACTCAGGGTGGCAGGGTCCCAGCTGCACGGGAGGAAACACACCGAGGCGAGAGTTCATGCTGGTTTCTGCCCCTCCGATGAAGCCGGAGGCGATCCACGGTGCAGGGTGCCGAGTGCTATGGAAGGGGCCGAGCGAGGAAGCGTTTCTGAGGCCGCACTGGAGAGGAGGGAGGGCTGTGAGAAACGAGACAGGAGACCAGGTTTGGGCGGAGTCCATGTCAGAAACAGTTTGAGGATGTGTGTGACCCATGGATGCGAGGAGGGACCCCCACAGACACAAGACAGATGTCTGCGAGGGGGCGGAGGGCGGGTGCGGGGAGGGGTGCTGCTGGTCCATTCCCCCGGTCTGTCGGTTGAGACTCTTGTTGGCCAGGAGGCAACATGGCGGGCGCTGGGCAGCAGGAGGAGCGTCCGAGTTCAGGTTCGGGGCTTCGAGGTGGGCGGGGCTAATCTCAGCTGGAGGTGGAAGTAGAGGGTGGCTGCTTTTGGAGAGACTGAGCTGGTGCAGCACAGCGCTGGTGGCAATCAGACCGGCTACACTGGTCAGATAGACGAGGCCGAGCATGCAGGAGACCTGCCAACAAATCACAAGATGAAAACAATTATTTATTTCTTAATTGCAAACTCTGCACACCAATTTTTCCATTTCGTTTAATGAATTTTAAGACAATTTTTTGTGTGATTTTGTGATCTTATCTTTGCAGAAATCTGGACGACGTTACACCAAAACATCTCTAATCGTTTACTCTTCTGTTGACTTCAGATTATTAAAGTGCTGACTCGGCATCTTTGTGTCCATTTGTGATTAACGACTAAAAATGAGTCCAATTAAAACAGCCTCTGTGGTGTGAAGTCTTCCTCTGCGTGTCCATGGAAACCACCCGCGCCTGTTTTTGTTTTGAATGGAAACGCGCTGCAGCGTCGCGATCAAGCTCACGTCACTGCAGGCGTTTGTTTCGTCTGAGTTGTCGAGGAGAGGGCCGAGCTGTTCTGCGCTCAAGCTTCCTTCCTCACTCGTTGCCTTTTTAGGACAACATGAAGCTCACTCTGGCTTTCCTTTTTTTTTTTTTTTTTTTTAATTCCCCCATGGATGTAAACATTCTGGCTGCCCTGACTTCCAGCTCAGCTTGTAGGATCAGCATTATGCTTTTTTAATATTCTGAGTTTTTATATCAGATAATAGAAAAAGGGGGAAGCGGTCATTAAAGACTTCCAGGCTCTCTTGCCGTTTCTCGATGCAGATCAAAAGACAAAAACAACAACGCCGCCGTCACCCTGAGAAGTTCCTCTGGAGCTTCTTACACGTGTAAACGTTCCGTCGGCTCACCTTGATAAAGTGCTGATAAATGGCTGTAAGTGCTTGACTCCACGCTGATTGCTCCAGGAGCACGCAGAGGTCGGTGTAGGTGAACCAACCACGTTTCATCCCCTGCCGCTCTGCGATGCTGGAGACAGAAAAAAACCAGAGTCAGAAATTGGCCTCTCGCTGCTTCTTCTTCTTCTTCTTCTTCAACATGAATCAGAGTGGATTTAAGCTTCTTCTTCTCTGCTTTTTTTTTTGTCGTTAAATAATTCATTTGGACACCATTGTGTACGTTAGTTGCACATGGCTGAACCACTGACCTGGTTTCCAGCTGACTAAGAATATCAAATAAGTCATTTGGCTCTGTGAAGAGGCTCCACTCCTGGAAAAGAAAAAAAGTCGTGTTAAGTCTGGGACAAAGAGGCGGGGACAAACGCGCCCTGCAGGTCGCGGCTTGTAAATACGGCGACACTCACGATGGCGTTCAAGAAGTTCATCTCCAGGGTGTTGATGGTTTTGACGTCCAGCTTCCCGGCGGCCCCCCACTCATCGTTGAAAACCTCTTCTTCTTCGCCTTCGTCGTACAGGTATTTGCTGGCAACCATCTGATTGCATAGTCAGGACACAGTAGCTGTCAATGACTCATCACCAGTACATGCAGGTACATGATTGTAGCAAAGAGCAGCTGGGTAACTAGAGTATGTCACTTCAACCTGGCCCGCGCCGTTTAGATGGGACAAATAACACTGTGACACATTTAGAAAGGTCCTTTGAACACAGCGGCTCACATACCATGGAGATCAGGAAGAGGTCAGAGGAGGAGATCTTTTGTAGGTATTCTGGGTTTCTATGTCGGAGCCTTTCTATGTAAACGAGAGCCAGCATCATGGCACACGGAGAGATGCAGGCCTCCCTGAAGAAACAAAGAGAACTTTCAGATGCTTTCATGACTGGCAGTGACACGTTCAGTTTCTTTAAAAGATACAAATCAAACACAAGCAGAACCAACCTGGACACATGGGCAGCATACTTCTTCTGGAGCTTTCGTATCGGGCTTGGGGCAGACTTCTGGAAGATTTCGACTGCAATATCTGGAATCAAAAGAGAGAGTGAACTGATCTGATCGCACCTTCTACTGGTCTTCAGAAGTCTCTTCTGTGTTTTTAAAAAGTTTGTTACACACTACTTCATTTACATTTTGCTAAGGTTGTCTTTTCGAGCAGTGGGTCACAACTGATTTAAATTCAAAATCCAGAACCGAGTCCGTCATGAAAAATCGCCACCCAGATTTCTGATATTTTTCAACCAATCAGATTTATTCTATGAGAAATCACGCTGTCTTCTTTTTCATAGCACACTTTTGCGACCAACTTCAAACGGCTCCGTGACCCACTTTCGGGTCCCAACCCACCAGTTGAGAACCACTGTTAAGGGTATGAAACCACCCTTTAACTTTTTAATATTTTGTCATTTTACTATTGCAATCAAGAATCTGAAAAACTAGGGTGCTTAGCTGTAAGTAAAAAAATATGAATACCGGTAATTTGAAGCGGCACCAGTGGCCAAGTGGCTTGTGTGTGTGCCCCATGTACAGAGGCTACACAACCTGTTCCCACAATCTCCCTGATTGTTGTCCTATTTCTAATTAACAGTCATATAAAGCTCAAAATTAACATTACAATTATAAATATAATAATGTTAAGATCATATTCAGATCAATCATGTTAATACAAGAGATTTTGGACTCCTTGTTTTTTTATTAAAAAACACAGCGAGCACCAAACAGCCCAAACAAGTTATAATGAATTCAAGATGGAAACGCGTGACAACCAGGAAGTGAGACACAACATGTCCACACGCCCTGTTTGTTTAACCCAGTTGAAAACTCACCTGTCACAGGGCACGACAGGTCATCTAGAGAAACGTCTGAGTCCAGGCCATAGTACAGCCGCTTCCTCACCCGTTCAGTCAACTTCTGGTGTCCAGGTAGAAACTGAAAAAAACAATAAAAACAAGAGCTCACAGATAGCTCAACCAAAAGACCACAGCGGGTAACATTACTGAGCAGGAAAAGAGCTCAGAGTTAATTCATCCCCATGCTAAGACTATTATATGAGTTTTCCATCAACATCACTTTAATATCCCTATTATAAAGATAATGTACCATGCTGTTTAACTTTAGCTTAGCAACCGCCAGGCCCTTAGCAACAGCAACTAAATAACTTAGCTAAAGCCAGCTAACTAACTTACTGGCGTAAGCTACAGTACCTTAAGTTACTTTTGATTAAATGTGGTATTATTAAAGCAATGTAACACTTAGTTATACATTTATATGAAGGCAACTTCGTTACATAGCTAGGTAAAGCCAAAAACACCCGAGGTCATCACATTTAGAAAAAGGTACACAACGTTCAGTTAGCTTCAGCGGCTAACGTTAGCTTCGGCGACTGTTTGTTGTCCTGTCGTAAAAACATACCGTGAACTCCTGAAAGTCCGAAAACTGAAACGTCCTCTCGTTAAACAACGCGTCGAAATCCATGTTTACTATGGATGTAACATCGGTTGGCTGAACGTCGAAGAAGACGACTTGTTTTGGCCTGGCTCTTCGCCCCGTCTGTCACGTTAAGCTCGTCTGATAGCTACACGGAGGAGCGGAGCCTCCAGCTGTTCGTTTCCCGTCTGACAGCAGGCAGAGCGGGAAGGAGAGGAGAGAAAGGGGGGGGGGAGCTATTACACAACTAGTTGTAAACTGCCTTTGGCCTTATGACACATTTATTTATATCTTACTCATGATAGTGTTTCCATTTTCCCATGCATGCTCTAATTTTGTAAATGTGTAATGACATGGATGAAGAAACTTCTTTAGTTAAAACTTTGCATGACTGAATATTGATCCAATAATCACGAGTTATTTGCAGAGGTATATGAAATACGAAGCTCTGTAAATGGGAATGACACCCCCTCCCCAGCACCCTGTTTTTATCCTAAATAAAATAGCCTCTTTTATTTATCTTAAATCACTGAGGTTGTTTTTATGTGCCTTTTTGTCGTTGTTGCAGTTCTGAAGTTAGAAATATGCAGGCATCTAAACCAGAGCTTTACTTCTTTAAATGTATTTATTGGATTGAAACACACAATAATGCAAACAAAAATAATAAAAAGACCAACTTTTTTTTATTTCTCATGACAATTTTACACAAAAATATATACATATGTAATAATCATGAGAGGTAGATATACAAAGTCTGTGATTTTGTGATTCTTATTGTGATTATAGGTATGGCTTTATAGATCTTGTATACCAGTTTTACATGAGATAAGAAAAATGATGGCCAATATTACTGTACAGACTTTATAGTGTCTCTCTATGCCCACTTAAAAAACACAGCGTATAGGCAGATTCAACTAACTTGTTTCTATAAAAACCAAAGTACTCAGTCACACTGCCTCCACGAGAAAGGATTGTTTTTAACTGCAGCAACATTGATTTTAAAAGTTATGTTTCACTCCAAAACAATGTTTGAAAAGTCACAACCTCCAAAGTTTACATTAAAGGTCACATATTCTCCCCGTTTCTAACCAGCTCCCGAACACACGTTTGTGAAGTTTCCTGTTGTAAATCCCCTCTGATCCTGTATTTGATCATGTCTAAACCCCTCTATTTCAGCCCTGCTCAGAACAGGCTGTTTCTGTGTCTGTAGCTTTAAATATGTAAATGAGCTGTCTAACCACGCCCCTTTTTAGAAGGGTTTGGTGTCTCTGGCTTTCTCACTCCATGTTCTATTGTTTATGGTAAGAGGGCAGAACAAACACCTAGCTGTGGGAGTGTCACCCACCTGGGGGAGGGGCTACTGCCCTTTGTGATGTCATGAAGGGAAAACGGCCTGTTTGAGCACACATTTACTGAAAAGTGGAGCAGGCAGAAGACCGAGAGGATGGACTTTTCTCATCACTGGGGGGTTTTTAGACAGACTCGGGACACATGTTAAGAGTTAGATGAACATAGTGAAGCGCACTCAGAATATATGACCTTTAACTTTTGTGTATTCATTCATCCTTGCCAAGAGTTTAGAAGACGCACTGATCTCACGAGCGATGCACACTATGCACTTTAAAAAACAGTAGAAAGACCCTTACATCAATAAAATATAACTGAATACAATTCCTGACACCAACTAAATATAAGTCAGACTGATTAGAGTTTTGTTCTTTCTTTTTTGCTCTTTCCCTTTTATCACTTTAAATAAGTTAAATCAAGTCAGATATTTAAAACTACACACAGGTAAAAGAAAATACTCCTTTTGTCTTTCGTAGACAATCATAGGGCGAAAACAAACAAAGGCAGATTTGGCGTTTGAAAATCAGGCCTTTCAAAGCGTGTCACCCACAAGAAGGCATCTCTTTGTTTTTACACCGTAACTTTCCATTGCACATTCGGTTTTTAATCCTAACAATAAATAACATTTAAAATAATACTAAGAGTTCTGAAAGTATTGAACGTTTTTCACGTTTAAAAGTGGACTCAAACGGTGGAGATAGTAGCATCAGTGGCCGTGGCCCGAAGACATCGATGGCGGCTGCAGTTTCTCCGACTTTCGGTCTTTGGTTTCCGTGTCTGACGAGGAGTCGGAGTCCTGTGCCTGCTGCTGCTTCATCCACATGTCTGCGTACAGACCTCCCTTCAGCAGAAGTTCCTCGTGTCTACGATTGGGGGGGAGAAAAAGAAAAGTGACTCACTTGGAGCTAAATGGTAAAAAGAGACGTGCTGTACGGTTCAAAGGTAACGAGGGGAACTTACCGTCCTCGCTCGGCGATGCGGCCATCATTGATAACAAGAATCTGGTCTGCTCCAATTATCGTAGACAACCTTTAATTCATTGAAGAGACGCAAACACGGTAATGTATTCAGTGATTTCCTGAAAGAATGGAAATTTGAATCCAATAAAACATAACGCACGTGCGTCTCTTACCTGTGAGCTACAACAACTGTTGTACGATTGGTGCAGACTTTGGACAACGAGGCTTGAATGTTGCGCTCCGTTTGCGTGTCGAGTGCGGACGTGGCCTGCGGAAACACATCGTGGGTGCACACTTAGAAAAAAAAAAAAAACAGCAACAATGCTCGCTTCTGTGACTCCCGCAGCAAGAGTCTGAAAGGTCACAGCTGATGCATAAATGGCAACAGTGAGGATGTGTGAGACCAATCCACTCATTCAACGACTGCAACCAAAAGAGGGCACGCTAAGATCACCTGGTCTCTGGAAAGCAGGTTTAGATTTTTTTTTTTCTACAGTAGTTTGGGTTTCTTTATGCTCATAAAGTACATATTTAATAATCCGCACTGATCCGTCAGAAATGTGCCAGCTGCTCTCTGGTCCGTCAAGTCAAAAAGGTGGTTCCCCTGCTCGAGATCACATTTTGTCCTCAGTCTGCCTTTCTACTTTAATATAGTTCCTCCTTTTCGTAACCTCACCTCATCCAGCAGAATGATCTGAGGTGCTTTGAGAATTGTCCGGGCGATGGCCACGCGTTGCTTCTCTCCTCCGCTCAGCTTCAGACCTCTCTCTCCAACCTGTGTTTCATAACCTGCGGGGAGAAGAACGCACCGCTGAGAAGTCAGCAGATCGTACATTTCCTCTGTCCCGCTCAGACAAAGCCCAAACAACCTCCACCCGATAGATGACGGACCACTTCAAAGAAAGCAGCAGGGTTATTGGATGCACTACCGTCAGGGAAGGTCATGATTTTATCGTGGATGTCGGCAGCTAACGCAGCCTCCTCCACCTCCTGGTCGCTGGCCGAGATGCGTCCGTAGCGGATGTTGTCCCGGATGGTGTCGTTGAAAAGCACGGTGTCCTGAGGTACCACGCCGATGTGAGCTCGCAGAGACGTCTGCTTTACCTGAGGAGAGCCAATGAAAAGTCTTTCTTAAAGACCTGCAGCCTGAGGGTCAAAGTCATACGAGGCCTTTCAAATACAAAGAACATTTAGCCTCAGACGGCTCAACGTCGTTTTTACTTTTACTGTAAGGCTCGAAGTTAATTCAGTTTGATCAAAGAGGCGTTGTGTAAACTTCAGTGTATTTTGTAGGTTCTTGTCATTGTAACGTGATCTCATGAGCTTCTTCTGGTGCCCCGACATTTACTTTGGAAATATCCTGGCCGTCGATGCTGATGCAGCCTCCCTGGACGTCATAGAAACGGAAGAGGAGGCGAACGATGGTGCTCTTCCCTGAGCCTGATGGACCCACCTGGAGGAAGAGTTTCACCTTTAGAAGAGCGTGCAGACCAGACGGCAAACTCGTTTAAATGTTTCTTTGACTTACGAGAGCAACAGTCTGTCCCGGGAGGACGGTGAAGGAAACGTCCTTGAGAATCTCCTTGCTGTAAAACAGGAGAGAAAGCTAGGAAGTTAAAATCCTGAGAAAAGAGAACTTGGCCGTCACGTGACCTCTGACGTATCAGAGCAAAGCATGGAGCAAAGTTGTAGGACACGCCCACGCAGGGAGCTCTCTCAAAGACACGCCCACCCACCCAGAAGCACCGCCCACATTTCCCTTTGGCTGCCAAACAGAGCTGGCCAATCGGAGGAAAGTGGGAATATGGGGAGGCGGGGCCTTAAAGAGGCAGCAGCTGGAATGAGGGATTTTACCAACGCCAGCATCCGACCAATAAGAGAGCTTCACATGACGCTACGCGGTCTCAATAGGTGACATCATCACCGTGACATTAACTTACCCATTGGTGTAGCTGAAGTAAACGTTCTCAAACTCCACCTTTCCCAATTTGTAGAGAAAACTTCCTGCGTTCACAACGTCCTTCACCTGCACAAGACCAAAAAAAGGCAATATTAACAAGAGCATCTTAATACAGCTCCTGTTTAATGTGGAGAACACCAACAGCTGAACGCTCGCCCCCTTAAGTGATCTTTTTTCCCGCAGCAAGTCAGAGTGAGCTGACATGAGAACGCAGCAGGATGTAATCAGGAGAATTCACATGGAGAGACGGGGGGGGGGTTCTGTCCTGCGACCAGCGCAGGGTGCACAGACTGTATGTCAGAGACTGGAAGAAAGGGATGCATCGTTTTCTTCTTCGCTCTTCTGACGATATTGTTATTCTGTCAAACTAAACAAAGAATCAAAATGTTCTGATGAGTGTTGTACAGCTTTGTCAGCCACTTCAACGTTCCTCTTTTTACATCCTGTCTTTGCCTCAGGAGCCTGAAATGATCTGGATATTTTCAGGAGTGTATGTGTGTGTGTGTGTGTGTGTGTGTGTGTGTGTGTGTAATCAGCTCTCGGTACCTCTTCTTCCTCTTCAAAGAGCTTGAACATGCTTTCCATGTCGATGAAGGAATTCTGGATCATTCTGCGGTAAACACAAGAAGAAACAGGAGGACTGCAGAGTGCTTTCTTTTAACTCTGGTTTCAATGTGATCATTTAGGATAAGTTTATTTATTATTATTTTAAATTTAAATGACTAGAAATTTGAGGGCAGATCTAAAACCATGTGCTAACACACTCTGAACGTGTCCTCTTACCTGTAGTAGGTTCCAAACCAGTTGAGGGGGGTGTACAGCTGGATGATGTAGGTACCAAAGAGAACGAAGTCGCCAACCTAAGATGGGAGAGTCGCTTTTAAGGTTGCGCTTCAAACTGTGATTAATAAGAGTCCAGGTCCGGAGACCGGAGGATAGAGAGGTGATCGGTACCTGAAACCTTCCCTCGGTCACAAAGTACGCACAGAGCAGAGAGCCGGCCAGCAGCCCCGATCCGATGATGAGGTTCTGAGTTTGGTTCAGGAAGGCCAGCGACGCCTGAGTCTTCCACTCGGACACCTAAACGCAGTGAGAGAAACGTTTAAAGGCGGATCGGCTGCAAATCTTCTTCATCATCTGATAAACGCAGACGAGTAAATCTGCATTCGAGCTCCTAAAATGTTTTTTTTCCCATGTGGTGTCTCTGATCTCTCTTTATTTTGTTCTGCTTTTCAAACCCTCCTGTACTCTTTTACCTCTTCTACATGCTTTTCCAACGTGGTTTTAAACTGCAAATAAACTGAACTGATTTCTCTTTGACGCACATCTGGACACATTTCACCTGCGTCCTCCGCCTCAAAACAAACTGTGCTTTGTTCTTTTGATGAATTTCTCCTTTTTATTATAAAAAGGGGAACAAAACGACACAGACTGGCGCTGCTAGCCAGTGGTCAGAGTCCTCCAAGCAGGCGGCCCGGGTCCAAGTCCAACCTGTGGCTCCTTTCCTGCGTGTCATTCGCCTTGATTTGAAAACTAAAACTGATGGCAAAAGATTAGAGCACAACGTTTGTGTTCCACTTCTGACACAGTGAGCACGCCCACACGCTCCTCTGCACGCACACTTTGAGCTCAGGATTTAGGGCGTGGGTGACACAGCAGAGGACGTTTGGACCGCCTTTGGAGAGCACGCCGGTAACGCTTCAAAATGAAAAGAAGATTCATGTTTCGGGTCGCCGACTCTGGTTGTGCTTTTTTTTTTTTTTTTTTTTTTTTAAATCAACAAGGTTTAAAAACGTCACTGACAAGATATAAATGGAGCCCTGCGGTAGCCCAGGTGGATCTACTATGTGACCTGCGAACCGCCCCGATGCCAACCAATCATTATCACACTCTGTCGACTTAAACCTCTCGGCCTCTCACTCCTCTCTGCTGCTGGGAAATCTTCCCTCCAGCATGTCTGCAAGGTGTCAGTATCATTACATGCACATTCAGGTTCTGCACTGACACTGCTTTCAATGTATGCACTTCAGCAGCGGTCCCACTCACCTGATATTTCAGGATGGCGTCCTCGAACCGCCTCACCTCGTAGTTCTCTGCGTTGTAATATTTCACCTGTTCGATAAAAACAGAGGATTTTAAAAAAAGGAACGCCTCCCAGGCCGGAGCACGCCGCTGACATCTGACTGAAGGTTTCCCCCGTACCGTCTCAAAGTTCAACAACGAGTCCACAGCTTTGGTTTTGGCGTTGTTGTCCTGCTGGTTCATGTCGCGCCTGTACTTCGTTCTCCATTCGGTGATGATGATGGTCAGAGCTGCATCAAAAGGTCCTTCAAGTCAAATCTGACCTTTTTGATTTCATGATTGCACGGTGAATGTATGCGCCACTTACTGAGGTACAGGGTCATGCAGACGAAGACGATCAGGCCGAACCAGGCGTTGAAATAAGTGATGAAGTAGATGATGGAGATGACGATATCTGCGATGGTTGGGACGATGCTGAACACGATGTAGCTGACGAGGAGAACGAGAGACATTCATAAGAAACGTTCAGGAAACACACGTTCAGTAAATCGCCTCCTTCGTTATCCCAAACGTCTCCAACCTGAGCAGGCTGTTAATGGAGGACGTGCCTCGGTCGATGCTGCGCAGGACGTCCCCCGTCTTGCGTCCGAGGTGCCAGCGCAGGGAGAGGGCGTGCAGGTGGGAGAAGAGGCGCACCTGCACCACGCGGTTGGTGAACTGCTGCACGCGGATCCAGAGGAAGGAGCGCAGGTTGCTGACAAACCCCGACGCTCCTGAGAGGGAGGATGAGGAGGAGGAGAAGAAGAAGAGGAGGAGGAGGAGGAGAAGAAGGAAGAGGAGGAGAAGGAAGAGGAGGAGGAAGAGGAGAAGAAGGAAGAGGAGGAGAAGGTGGAGGAGGAGGAAGAGGAGAAGAAGGAAGAGGAGGAGAAGGAGGAGGAGAAGAAGGAGAAGAAGAAGGAAGAAGAGTCGACTTAAAGACGATGTTGAATTAACCGTTTTAAAAAAACGAACAATCAGGAGTTGTTCTTACCTGCTCCGCCGCCCTGGAAGAACTTGAGCAGCACATAAATACACACTGTAGTAGCCAGAGCGTGCCAGGGGCTGCCGTCAGTCAGTTCATTCACTGAGAGAGAGAGAGAGAGAGAGAGAGAGAGAGAGATTCAGGATGAAGAACATGAATCATACGTTGTCTCTCTTTGCATGTGGCGTGGGAGCAAACTTGAGTTCATAAAAACGACTTCGGC
Organism: Symphodus melops; assembly: GCF_947650265.1. NCBI lineage: Eukaryota > Metazoa > Chordata > Actinopteri > Labriformes > Labridae > Symphodus > Symphodus melops. Next base: position 12,274,900 of record NC_136713.1, on the reverse strand, counting down.
TCAACTCGAAGGTCAAACTGAAAAAAGTGACTCACCGATGTTTTTGTAGTAAATGGGCACGAAGACATTGATCGCCCTCTCGATTCCGAGCAGACCCAGGCAGAAGACGACGAGCATCTGGAGGAAGAGGTTTCCTCGCGGCCACAGGTAGGGGACGAGAAGCCGCACTTTCTTCCTGAAGCCCTGCCAGGTGGACTGGTTCTCCTCCGCTCCGCCCAGCAGACTCTGAGGACCAGAAAAAAACACACCAAACTCCAGACCAGACCGCACGCCGTCCTCTTTGTGAGGACGAGGTGAGGGAGGTCACTTACCTGGGCGCTGTTCTCCACGTCCCGCTCGTCTTCGTTTATCAGCAGCATGTACGGTCTCCGCGGCAACCCGGGAGCTTTGAGACCGACGAAGAAGAGCAGCCCGGCGCCGGTGTAGCGCATCAGCCACAGGGCGAACTGCACCTGAGGGGGTCAGAGCAGATCAACGTGAAGGGATCAGACCGCGCACGTACACGACGTGCTCTTTACGTTACGTTTTAAAACGTTGTTTTCGAAGGATTTAAAAATAAAGAGTTCAACCCACGTCTTCAGAGAGAGGCAGTGAGACTTACTTCTACTTATTTTCATCATGAAAGAAACAAAGCGTTAAAAAAATCTCTCTGAAAGTCTGATATCGGGTTGTAGATCTCAGGCTGGAGGGACTTTCACTCAACAACTTCGACAATAAAATAAAACAAAATTAAAATTCAATCAAACCCCTGTTTGATTGACGTACTATTTTAGGCGTTTTTCACAAAGAAGGAAGCCTCTGAGGCTCAAACTTCAAGTCATGCTGATAATTACACAAGCCATGACTCAGCGTGGGAGGGGTGACATTCGGTCTTGTGATTTGATTGGTTAACCGTGTGCCGGGTTTCAGGATGTGAAAGTCAGACTCAGCAATGACTCAGCAGAAAAAGAAGAAGAAGAAAAAAAAGTCTTGCGGTGTGTTTTGAATGCCTGGATGTGAACAAACCTGCTTTGTACAGGCTGCACAACCTCACTCAGAGACACACCTATGAATAATCTATCACCACACTGTGGCCTGTTTACAAGTGTTAAAACAACATCACAGAGTTATCAGCCCATCGTTTGAGTCACATCAGAGACACCAATAAAGGGTGACGCATCGTTGAAAGAGGCGATAAAGGTTGTTAAGATAAGATGGTACAGAGGCTGCAGAAGATGTCGTTCAGGTTTTCCGAGTTCAGCGCTGTGTGAAAATAGAGTCGCAAAAACACGAAGTATCTTAAAACGAGGAAGTTAGGACGTTAGATGAGATTCATAAAGAACCAAAAGGCCGTGCAAACTAAAAACAAGCTCTTCAGTCTGCTACAAAGAGCATTTTTAAGAGGCACATGTGCTCACGACGCGTTTACGAAACGTGCTGCTAAAACTGAGAGGCTTTACTTGAATTAAACACATTGTTCAGTTACGGAGAAAAAAAACAACAAACGTTTGGATTATTTTCGCAACGAATAAAAATGTGCGCAACTATCCGCATCTAATGCTGTTGCAACTTTCCCCGGAGTCAAAGTCTACAAACCCTGGAGTCCACGGAGGAAACAAAAAGCACCCATTGTTCTGAAAAAACAGTGATCCTGACTTAATGGTGCCGAACTGGAAATGAGATTTGGATAATTGTAAAAATCGAGAATTAACCTCGAAAGATCAAGTGACTCATGTCGTTGTGATTTTCCTGTAAATCTGTCAGAATATTTCAATCCTGTACTGTGGTGCTCAGATTTCAAGGTGCCTGTCCTGAAATATTTAGAGAAATTTCCAGGAGGTCATGTGTGAAAAACCTTCTCAAAGCTGATCTCACGTTCCCTCTCTCCTCACCTGCTGCCGATCGTCCTCCAGACCCCACCACCAGTGAGGACTGTACCAGGAGACGAAGGCCAGGTTCTCCGCCGAGAACGCCAGGGCCCAGAACAGCAGCAGGGCCGCGCTGTGGCCCCTCGTGCGATCCATCACCAGCACCCTGCGCCTCTCCGTCCTGAGCAGCGCTACGGCCCAGACCCAGCCGAGCGCCGAGAAACAGCCGTACAGAACCACGTAACCCGGGAGCTCTCCTCCGCTGGCGGCTCGCCACACCAGCCCCCCGATAAACTGTAACAGGAGGAGGACGGAGACCACCTGCTGGAGGCCGTAGAGGCGAGAGCGGGGGACGAACTTGGGCTCCATCGCTGTGCCGTATTTCTGGTAGAAGATGCAGTGGACGGTGCCGAGGAAGAAGGCGACGCTGAGGAGGATGGAGGGCACCAGGGTGAAGTAGAAGCAGGGGGCGATGCCTTCATCCACCCAGGTGAGGGAGATGGAGGCGTTGACTTCACAGTAGCTTTGAAGGAACACCATGGCTGCACCTGGAGAGAGAGTGTGTGAAGAAACCGATGTGATTAACAGACTAAAGTTGTGCGGTAAGGAAACGAGGATTCAGAATCGGGCGAATCAGATCGCCAAAATGAAACAGGGACACTGAATTCTCTTTCGCAAGCAGCAAATCCAGTTTTTGTCTCAAGTTATTCCCAACAAGTTCTCATGAGTTAAACTTTTATCTGCCTCCTTCGGGATGCTGTCGTGCTTGTTGCTCTCCTCTCCGCCTGCAGCTCATCATCGTGCCCTCTGTGAACAGGCTGCTAGATGCCAGTGTTGTAGTTCTCCAGTTGTAGTTGTAGTTCTCTTCTTAAAGGTCATGGCCTCGCTCTGAACTCAAATATAGCTTTCATTCGAAGCCAGAGATGCAGGGAAATCCATCTGACTAAAAACTGCCTCGACCAAAAGCTGGTTTTTCCTTCTTTTTTTACGCGTCTTTAAATGTGTCTTGTATGCATGACTCGGCTGTCTGGGACATTTCGCTGAGTCACGGTTCACTAAAAACCACCTTCTTCAGCTGCTGCTTGCAAAAAGAAAAACTTTGTCACCTATTCTGCCAAAACATTACAAACATGTTTGCTAAAGGGTAGCATTAAAATAAACTTCACAAGAATGATTAACTGAGTTTTTAACCTTTCCTAAATATGCTAAACTGAAAAGGTGAAGACAAAACAAGCAATGATATCCCCACTACACCATCTGCATGCATTATTAAAAAAAGCTGTAAAAAAAATAACATTATAAATAAATACATTTATTTACCTTTATTTCCAGGTGGTTGCCGTCCACAGTCCACTTAGCTGTTAGCTTAGCTTCGTCGTCTAAACGCAGTTAAGACTCTTACAGCGGATTTAATGGTGACACTGGTGAGAGTCGGTGCTGTTCAGTGAAGTTTCTGTCACCAACACGTTATAAATGTGTCTTGAACTCATGCTGCTGCTGCGGCTTCTGAGTGTCCTTGCTACGCATGTTAAACAATCCCCCCCCTCATCGATGACTCGGCGATCGACACTTTACACAACATTGTTCGACTACATGCCCTGGGACTCAGCGCCCTCTAGAGGTTGGCGACGGAGCTGTTATAAAAAACAGCAGGTGTTAAGGAGTATTCCCACTTGTTTTTTCGTCTCCATAGTGTGAACTCACTTCTGATTAATTACGGATTACTTGAATGACTAAAATAATGCTTTGTGTAACTTCTCACAACCCTCAAGCTCTAATAGTCTTGGATTAAAAACCAATCACTTCAATCTCATCAAGAAACACAAACTGATAACCTCGTCATGTTTTCAGCTCATTCTCATGTGTTCTTTGTTGCGTATTTTATATTACATAAACATATTCATTTCATCCTCTTACTGCCATTGAGAGCTTTGCCAGGTAACTTTTTTTCTCCTTTATAGTCGATCTTATGAATCATTCGAGAATGCAATACGACAACATGACCAGCAGGGGGCAGTAAATACTAAGGAATAAACAGAGGTAACCACTATGTCTGACTGATGTGTGAACAATAGCTCATAAAAGCTCCATCACAAAAGGTCCCACAGGTAGCGAGGGGAAAAAATACTTCAGCTGGATAACAGTGACATATAATGGCATGAATATTATTACTAATGGTGTAATTTCACTGCTATATTTAGGCCGCTGAATGAGTGATTAATGACTGCAGCAACATAACCCAAGTGCCTCTTCTGCTGAGAAGAGTAATTTTCAAGTCAAAGGAACATAAAAAGCATCGTCTTGGAGTGACGGAGGGTTTTAAGTTAAGAGCTTTTCCCATCAAACTGTAAATTCAAGGCTGTGCACAAAGAAGGGAAGTGACTCAAAAGGCAGCTGTCGCATGTGTCCGTCCTATGGGGAGGAATAAAAGGCTGCTCAGAAACAAAGTGTACCTGTGTGTGTGTGTGTGTGTGTGTGGAAGAAGAAAAAAATAGGGGGAAGTATATCCTGGTGTATAGAAACAGAAAGAATAAAAAAGGGAAGGGAAAGAGCTTCTGATGTCTGGTGAGAGCTAGCACCCACACACTCACACTGGGATGAAATAAAGGGATAAATCTTATCATTTAGAGGCTTCACAATGGGAATAAAGAGCTGCTAATCTGCTTCATCTCGCCGGCTCTTTTGTGCGAGTGGAAATGGACCTTCTGTCCATCGCCTCGCCTCTTTTGTCTCCCCGTGGATGTGACGGCCTGCCCATCACAGCCCTCATCTCTCTCCATGGACTCAGCTGGAGCCCTTTAGGTGGCTCTTTTTTCCCCCCTCTCTCCTCTTCCACCTTCCTCTTTCATTTCGTTCCCATTTATGCTTCTCTCATTGTCCGCCTGACACACATATGGAAGGTGTTGGGGATAAGGCGGATGTGCATGCCAATCTAATCCCTTGATTTAGTGGGGAAAAGAATATGGGCGGTGTTAGGAAAGCCACGTCCAATCTCATTAGCACTGAGAGCGATCGATACAGCTTTGGGTTGTGCTGAATGGGATTCACTGAAGGATTGTGAATTCAGTTCGCTGCAGATGACCTTTGCAACCGTTAATACTCACAAATCACACATGATCTTTTGTGTGCGAGAGCAGCGAACAAGTGTGCAGACAGGCTGTTCATATGGAGAGGGGGGAGAACCTACTGTACCTCTGCTGCACAGCTCGATGCACCAAGATTTCATTTACCATCTAAATGGAGACAAAGAGGGACATTTGTAGATTATTTCACCTCTATCAGTGACCTGACTGATACATCGGGTGATGATATTTAAGGGTCAAGCACAGTATGTCCACACTGGAAGAAGAGTTACACACGTTGGGCGATTGAGAAAAGGTGTCATGATTCAGTTTTGATTCTCATTTTTTCCCCCCCTTGTGTTTCTGTGTGTTAATGTTTCCCAGTGAAGTGTTATTGTGTTTACTTGTTTAAGTCTTTAGTGTTTCCTGTTCTATTTCGCAACGTCTTCTCCCTGTGCCTCTCTCTGTGTTTTTCCACTGTTCCATGTTTTCTAGTGTTGTCTGGTTTCCTGCCTCTCTGCGTCTCCCTTGATTACCCTGATTAGTCTCACCTGTGTCTGATTGTCCCATTGTCCTTTGTCTCCCTGCTCCTGTGGTTCACCTGGTTTTTCTGTTTGTCGATTTTTTTCTTGGCATTTGATGATTTTTTTTAAAGTAGATTTGTTTGCCTTTTTTTTTTGCAAATTAAATATTTGTATTTTTTTGTTCCTGCAGTTGGCTCCTCCTCCCGTGGTTTTCAACACCCACCGTGACATCATGAGACTGCAAAGGCAACCAAACTCTCGGGCCCTCTTCACATATGCAAAAAAAATAAATGCAAAATGCATGTTTGAATGCAAACAACTTTATCCAGTATTTTTTTTACACCAGCCTCCTCTTAAAACCCCCAATTAGAAACAGGGTGAGCCCATGTGTGAACGCTGCAGGTTATAATGAAAATGTACAGTGAGTGAGCGAGCGAGCGAGCAGGCATTCATATCCTACGACAAATCTCAGTGAGCAAAAATTCCATGGGAGAATTCTAGTTCGAACCCATGGCGATGCTACTTCCGGGTTGGCCTACAAAAACACATCATCACTTTTGTCCTGCAGCAGGGACATGGAGGCAAAGATCTGTCGTCAAAGCATCTGTTGCTTACATCCAAACAGAACACTCTGGCTGTTTTGGTAACCGCCTATATAGACCAGTGCTGACTTGGCGCTGACTTGGCTAAAATGCTGAATGCTGTTTGCAGTATGAGAACAAATGCGAGAGCCCAAGTGTGCAAAAAATACCCGGATGTTTTATGTTTTTCTTTACAGTATGCATCAGACTAGTGTTTCTGTCTCTCTTTGCAAATAAATAAACTTGAATTTCCCTCGGGATCAATAAAGTATCTGTCTATCTAGTATCCCTTGTGTGCTGGTTCCCAGTTCCCACGATGCAAAGCGCCAGGTCAGAGGTCGTAATGAGGGACAGCCACACCCATTATAACCTGGAAATAATCACAATCAGACCGAACCAAACGAATACACGACCAGTTATCTTCTGTCAGTTTTTTTATATCGTGATGGTAATCTGCACTGTAGCAGCGTTTGTCGTCAGCCGGGCCGCCGTTTACTTCCCCATTTCAAGCTTAGCTCGGCGATACAGCAAAATAACCAGCAACTGGCGGTCATACTACACACTACTGTACAACATAGTATGCAGTGCATGCGACATACATTGAATAGTCGTACTACAGTTTGAACTGGGCAGTTTTGAAAGCAGACAAACATTTCCGTGGCTTCCCTTTTACTTCCTGTCTTGCCTCCTGAAGCCCCGCCCTCTTCCTGAATGACAGGGACAATCTCCCGCTGTGATGGACATGTGTGAAAGGTCACGTGTGAAAGAGCTTTTGAGTGCGTAGAGCGATAGATACGAAGTGTTAAATATGTCACAGTGCGTTACAGGGAGATAAACTCAGAGCTCGTGGAAACTGGAAACTGTTTCAGGATTACCACGACTTATTTACTCTCCTTTCCCAGAATACAACACAAGATGTACAGTGTTAGACCTTCAAGAATAAAATCCATCAATCAGTCACACATGACACATTTTCACAAGAACATTCACGCCAAGAAGGGTAATCTAAGTGCTGCTTTTCAATCTTCGATCGTCGCCACCTATCTATTTAAAAGTATGAAACATTTTGATGTATGCTGACTGATTTTGACATCTGCGTTCCTGGCAAAGCTTCGCCCCCTTTCTGCTACTGTACGTCTGTTTTTTTGTTTTTTTTTGAAGAGGAAGTCTTATCTTGCCAGAGATAACCCACAGCTGAAACCAAAAACAGAGTTTCCTGGATCGAAGAGTGCCAAGTCTCATTTTTTTAGACATCTGGTCCAGACGCTTCCGTCGACTGTCTGGAAGGGAAAAAATCTGACGCATCACTGTGGCACTGTGAGTGAAAGGAAGTCCCGTTTTATTGCTGAGTTACAGCAAACTCAGACTTTCTGTGAAAAGATAAAAAACACACAGATGCACTTATTTCTGATCCTCCATAAAAGCCTCTAAACGGCTGGCTAACTGCGGCACAATGGGTCGATGACCTCCGATTTAAGAGACGTTTTGAAAGAGCTTTTCACTTGAGAAGATTTTTTTTCCACTCATGCCCACTGAGTTCGACGTCAAATCTCTCGGGAGTTTGAGCCTGCGCTGTCCGACCCCTGCAGCCCACGGAGAGCAGGTCAGCCACTTTTTTTTTTTTTTTTCATGCGGTGAAGAGAGCAGCTCGGAGGGATAAGATCAGCCGTCAAACCTGAAGTGCACCCTCGTATACAGGTCGAGAGGCAGGGAGCGTGTGTGTGTGTGTGTGTGTGTGTGTGAACACGTCAAGTTCTTTGGCTTGTCAATTTAAAGGAACTTGAAAAGAACAGATGCACTCATCAACTCCTTTTTTTTTTCTCTTTACACTCAAAATGTCCAACTTTGTATCAGGTGCAGTTTTACTCCGGTCTTTGTTATTTCGCTCGTCCTTCTGCTGCTCCGTGTGAACGCCCAGGGTGCTCGGCTAAAACGCCCTCGGCAACAGCAATCGAGAATGTCACTTCTCTCTCTCAGACCAATCAGGAGTGGAGTGGGATAACATCAGGCTTTATCAACAACAATGGCGGAAGACAGGCGGCAAGTCTGACAAGTCTTTTCAAAAGGACAATTTCCAGGTTTTGAGCGGCTGAAAAATATACTCCATGCACTTTTTTTTTTTTTTTTTTAAGATAAGAACACAAACAAGTTAGACGTCTCTTGTGAAGATGCAACCTTTGATTTGATAAAGTCGTTTCATGACACATCATCAGGGTTATTGTAAACAAAACAAAAGAACAGAATAATAAGTGTCGCTTCTCAGTGAGAGGCTGCTGGAGAGCAAATATATTGTTTTTATGTTTTCTTTGTGATATTTCTTCTGCATAAAAGTCAATATTAATCTAAAACAGACCTACCAGACGTTATCAAGGGATGCAGACGGAGACGCTGCTTATCAACAGGCAAGACAGGCATCTGCTTGGGGCCCCAGACCAACAGGGGGCCCCTGAAGGCTCACAAAGGTAAACCAAAGCAGACGTTTTTCAATGACAGTAAGAGGGCTCCATCCAACAGCACGCGCTCGCCTGTTTGCGTTCTCGCTGTGCAGATAAATGAAAAAAATGAAGGCAAAGAGAGAGAAAATAGAGCGAGGACGAAGTGTCTGGCCACCGGCAGACATAATGGTGATGAACGTTGGTTGGGGGGCCCCCCCAAATTGATTTTTAACTAGGGCCCCAAAAGACTGGGGAATCTCCACAACAAGCTGAAGTCAACTTACTTAACCACAGAAGCAACAATGAGCGCTGGTGAGAAGCGCTAAAAAGTTAAACACGACCATCCATATGTTTATCTGCTGGTTGTTTTTAAGGCCGTAGTCTGGCTCCTTGTGGTTACCTGAGTTTTTGCTTCGGTATCATTAGCACGCTAGCTTTAGATCCTGCAGATGCCGCTACATACCACACGTCTTGTGTATTCAGGAGCAATACAATATGTACCGTTTGGATTCAAGAGCATCACATTGCAAAAAGCATGCTATCTATAAAGAGTATGCAGAACTCGCCAAGAAAAGGAGAAACAAGAGATGCTAATGAACTCAATGTGCTGTGTCACTACTCTCGAACAGTCACGCTGCCAGTGTGGTACTTAAAGGCAGACATCCTCTTACATTGAGAGTAAGCTTTTTGGGCTCGTTCATTCTTGGACCGGCTCCTTATTATGCTGCTGTAGCCAGCGAATGCACGTTCATGCAGAAGGTTTATAAAGCGATGCACAATCAAAATATCAAGAAGAGTATTCAGACTGCACATGTCAAGGGACGTAAATGCACTCTTCGTGTCGTTTATCCCGAGCTCTCCATAATGCAGAGTGATGTGAGAAGTATTAAATAAACTGGAAAAGTGTGAATGATCCCAGAGCCGAGAAAGATTAGGAGGAGGAGGAGGAGGAGGAGGAGGAGGAGGAGGAGGCGGCTTCCTGCATGAGTCGCTCTGCATCCAGGCTGACTTCCGCGTGGGCTTCACGGGGACGCTGCCATGGAGGAGCAGGGTGTCAATTTTTAAAGAGCATCTCTCTCCTCTGGGCTGAAGGGTGACAGATCATTCTTTTGTGCAGGAGCGAGAGGGGAGGGCCATTCATCACGGCTGCATGTGTGCGCGTGCTGGTCTGCACATGTGTGTGTGTGTGTGTTTATGCATGTGTTGATTGCAAACAGGTAGTGTTGCTCTCCTCCAGGCTTTAGCGTGGTTACAGAAGGAGGAGGAGGAGGAGGCAAAGCATCTGGAGACAAGGACTCTCGCTGATGTCATGCAGGGGGGCGAGTTATTTATTTGGTTGGGGGTCGTGGGAATACTGGAAGCATCTTCTCGCTGATGAAGAACCGATGCTTTTAGACACATTACAATGTCAGAGCTGGTGTGTGTGTGTGTGTGTGTGTGTGTGTGTGTGTGTGCGGTGTGTGTCAGAGGCTACCTTTACAGCACCACATGTTGTAATGAAAAAGATTTGTGGGCGGGAAAAGGCAGACTAATGCAACAAAAAACATGCATGCTTATGTATACACTCTGCCTACACACATTGAATATATTAACTTTTATTCATGAGTTATGGAAGCTGTTATGGAAGCAGTGTCACCAGTCAAAACTCAGCGGGAAGACTTTTTTTTTTCTTTTTTCTTCTGTACATTTGCAAGTGGGAAAAAGAAAATCATACTTTGGCACAAATGGCTGAAAAACACGGGTGAAAGGAGGTGCAGAAGGGAATTTATATGCGCATAATTTCTGCAAAAGCTTTTGTATTTTCACTCCCGTATAAATGTGGGAGCCAATCCTCGGCACACAAAAAAAGCAGAGAAGCAAGCACTTCTCATTTTTTAGGCAGGAGAGGTAGTTAACCTCTTGAACTTGCTGTTTAGCTATCTCGCGCTAACATGCTAATGCTATTCCTGCAGTGGCTCTTGTTTCCATAACAACTAAATGTGAAGCTGATCGGGCCGGGCAGGACGGGGGGGGGGGGGACACACATGTTCATGCAAAGCCCGAGCAGGTCCGATCATGCAATGAACAAAAACACAAACAGTGCATGCAGCAGTCGCAGCCGTGGCTTCACACCCTGTTGTTGTTGTTTACCCTGCACACGCGGGGGGGGGGGGCAGGTGGTGCACGCTCCCCCGCCTCCCTCCTCTGAGGGTTATTACTGTAACAAATAATCCCTCGATGACGCCAAGCTTGAACAGTTTCACAAATAAAGACGGGATATTGATTTGATATTCACAGCACTGTTTGTAAGTGGATTTGGATGTTTGTTGTTCTTCCCCTGTGAGTGTGTGCGTCTTTGTGTGTGGCCTCGGTCATGGGAGGAAAGGACTTTAGTGTGGCTTGCTTATTCTCCGACGATGTGTTTACTCGACTCCCTGCTTGTGCCCCAGCGGCCTGATGCTGTCATGTCTCTAATGGGCTGAAATGTAGCTGAAGAGGGACTGATAAGAAAATTCAGCTGGACTCCTTTTTCCTCCCTTCTCATGCAAAACATTGATTTACTTGTCAATATATATATACAGTATATTCTCCTTTATTCTCCTTGTTCCCTCTTTAAACCTCTGCATGATTTAGGAATATTACCGAGCATAAATACTCGCACTGTTAAAGCTTGCGCTCCTATAATATCATAATTCAGGTTGTAAAACGATAACTCGAGAAATAAGAGAAATGTGCCGATAAATCTGGAAAACTTTTACAGCAAATGTCCCTCCAAAGAGAACAAAAGCCTGTGTGTGTGTGTGTGTGTGTGTTTTCTGGGATACAGAGGGATTGCTAACTTGGCGGTTTGAATGATGTTTAGCTGCAGCTCAGCACAGTCGAATGAGGCTGTAAATCCGCTTTCTCCAGGGTGCAGTTACTCAGAGCGTCGTGCCACAGAAGTATCACAGAGAGGAGGATGTCACTGCACAACTGTCGCACACACACACACTCGCTATTTCTCTCCCTCCTACAAAATGTGACCCTTCTACCGTCAACAGCAGCCCACTCAGAGGATTGAGGATGTACACAGAGGAGGGAGCTGCAGCCCACATGAGCCAAACACACTCGCAGAGATTCACAGCAGCGTCACCGGCACAAAGCTTCCTTCTGCCACTTCTTTCCTCCCAGAGATCACACTGCTTACCATCAAATCATGGAAACGCAGAAAAAAGGGGGGAAACGCAGTGATTTGATAAGAGCAACATCACGTCTTGCTGCTACAAAGAGAATAATGGAAACATCTCGAAGGCCTTTGCCAGTTTGTTTTTTGGAGGATGTTAAAGGGGAGATTTGGCAGCAGCCTGTTTTCATTCCCAAATTCCTTAAAGGACACATAAAACTGTCTCATGAAAACACCAATAATTTATTACCCTCGATTTAAAAACAACAACAACAACAACCATATCTCAGTCCCTCTAAACCTTAAAGAACCTGTGGTGGCTCGTGTTGAAGTCAAGACCACGCGAGCCAAGACCTACCTGAGACCCGAGCGCTCCGAGACTGAAAGAAGACCAGGGCAGAGGCCAGAGACCAGGACCCACTTTTGGGTCCCGACCCACGGGTTGAGAACCAGTGCTTTAGAGTACTTCTGTTCTCCACCTCTTATTTATTTCCACTTCATCAGCGAAGATATTGGTTATCAGGTATTCCAGTCAAAAACGTCTGAAACCAGTTTTCAATTTGAGCTCATCTTTTTCTGTCACCGATTTTAATATATTCATCCATTTACATGACATTTATTCTCGGGATAGAAAAACTACCTTTCTTTATTTACAGCTGCGTTTCAGCAGACGTCGTCGTGCGGAGTTATAAACTTCATCAAAGCAGAAATGTGGCGGGAGTTCCTCGGCGTCGTGGAGCTTAATGTGATTCAGATGAGGAGATTTATGAGGCGAGCCGAGCAGACTCTGGAGGTTGTTTTTTTTCTTCTTCTTCTTTTTTTTGAAGGCTATAGAGTCCTCAATTATTTTGGAACAGATGGGTCTCAAAGTGCAATTGAATTTTGATTATCGTCACAATGGAATACATAATGAAAGAGGCCTAATTTAAAGAGAAAGTTATGAGGAGGCCATTTCAATTATTCCACGTTGGCTAAACTTGGCCGCTCAGATAATTCACTTTTCTCTTTCTTCTCCGTAAAAGACAGCGACAAGCGCCGCTGTTTATTTGCTCGCTTCTGAAATCGGCCCCAGCTGATAATTGATTACCACTTTTCATGAAATACAAACTTTGTTTTCCCGTCCATGATCGACACGCCTGCCTGGTCGGCGAGTGGGAATCAGCTTGGAAGTTAGTTTTGACAGATTGGGAGTAAAGAACGGTGGAGCAGATTCAAACACGAGCTGGAAGATTGATGAAATCGGGACGAGCTGTCAGGCGTGATCGCTGCGTGAACGAACTTTCCTTTTCAACTGACGTGACTGACGGGTGAAAAGTTCACACTCATTAAGGTTTCACAGACTTCATCAGATCTGTTTTTAGAACACAAATTAGTTTAAACTTTTTCACTCTTCTATTTATAGCTTTTTTTTGTTTGGTGGACATGAATGGAAAAAGACATTTAAGAAGATTTATTTCTATCTAACTATGTTAGGATGCTTCTTTCCTTCCTTTATTAAGAATGAACTCGAATCACTTCAAATGAATCCAACGATTTCCTCCATGAATTTACAATATTTTGAGGCATGCATGATACTTTATTTTCAACAAGCTGCATGCAGACCTGTCGCCTACTTTCACATTATATTCCAACAGTATACAAAGTTTGATTTTAAATAAGGAATTAAAAGATGGGAATGGGAAATTGTAGATCCAACAAACATTGAACATTTTGGAGCCGGACAGGCACAGCGGTCTTGTTGCACGCCATGTAGCTTCCCTCGCTCTATCGTCCCAACATTTCTTTGGACGCCCATTTAAAAGGCGAGCAAACGGACAAAGCACCGTGCGTCGCAGCAAGAGAACTGGTTCTGACATGACGAGGATAAACGAGAGGTTAGAACGCAGGTGGGTTATTTTACGCCCGTGACATGGCAGGTGAACTTTGTCAGTGTTTTCAAGTAAAACTGCATGTCCGAGTTGCATTGTGGGTAATGCAGGGGAAAGGTATTGAACACAGAATGTGTTTTTTAGTGACACGATTTTGTTGCTTCTTCAAAACTTTTGTGAATCCGTTTGTCAAAAACTGACCTGAAAATAACTTTAAAATAACTTTTCATCTAATTAAACACGACGTGAATATTCTTGCAACAACAGTCAACCGGTCAACTTCAACCGGAGAATTCCTCAAGACTTTCACAATAACGCTTGTCTCCTGAAGTCGAGTGCTTCAACTGCAACACCTTCACTCAAAGTCGCCCGCAAGCGCTCCAGACAGATGGTTAGGACCCACTGCGAGAGGCCTCCCACCGTGCCTGATAACAAGTTTCATGCACTATATAGGGCAGCCGTGACTCTAAACACAGCAGTGTCAAGCGGAGCGGACAGGTGGCCAACCACGTAGGACCACTGCATCATGTCGCGCGTCCACGATCAAAAACTTAAGCTGTGAGGAAATGCTCAAGCGTTTTCCTCCGCTCGGAGGATTCAGAGCCGAGGGGCTTCTGGGAAATCAAATTCAGAGCTTTGCACCCAAACATTGCTGCAGAGAGAGAAGCGTCATCTGCAGGCTTGAGCATCAAATTTCTCTGTGTATCTTTTGTATCGAGTTAATTTCCTCTGTGCTGCCTCTCAATGACGAGAAGCTGGCCTAGTTTGGAGATCTGAATAGAGCAGTCTTTTTCTTTTTTTTTCTCCATCATTTCCTCCATGTATTTGTTTTCTGAGACGGTATCCTCTGCTGCTGCTGGGGGGGGGGATAAAGTCACAGAGGAAGGAAAACGATGGTCTGCAGCGCCACGTTGTATTTGGGTCTATCGTCATTGGCAGGCAAGTTGCCACAGAGCCCCCTTTCCATCCTCCAGCCCCTCCTAAATCTGACCCATATTGGTGCTTTGAACTGCTGGCAGGCCCGACAAGATTATCCGGGCCCCCTTCCCAGTAAAACCATTGGGATGTGGGTGCCTGGTTGTGTGTAGGCATGAAACATGTAAGCACGCTTTGAGTCTCTGCATACGCATATGTGTACGTGCAACGCTGGTGCAGTTTGGATGTTGTTGAAAGAGACGTGAGGTTTAAGTCTCCAGGTGGTTCTCTTCTCCAGACTGTCACTGAAGGTGCAGGGAGAAGCATACGGAGGATTTAAATTTTTTTTTTGAATTTATGATTTCTGTACGTCTCCGTGGAAGGTATTTTTCCGCCTCATTGAAGCTCCCCAAGACCACGGGATGAATCCTAATGTTTATCTCGTGCAACTTCAAAGACTGAAATCATTGTGTCGTGTGCATAGATGCAAGGCAGAGCGAGAGAAAATGGCTCGTTAAAATGGTGTCAAAGGATGCCAGGAAACAAGGAATCCGTTTTTAGGATTTGTGATGCAGAGAACTAATATGCTCTAGATCCAGAGTCTAAAAACAGAGATGTAAAATAGGCTAACGCTAATCCAGCATTGCAGCTGGTGAGCCACATTTTGTTTTTAAGGTTGTTAAAGGAGCAGTATGTAACTCGGCCCCCGAGTGTTTAAAATGTTTACTGCAGTCTAAACTCTAATCATCACAGAGAGCTGTCTGGCTCCGCCCCCTCCTCTCTAGAGTGGACGCTCACACAGGTCACCATGTGGTGGACACTGTAGCTTCAGTGTTTAGCTCCAGCTCTGCATGTGGTGGACACTGTAGCTTCAGTGTTTAGCTCCAGCTCTGCATGTGGTGGACAGTGTAGCTTCAGTGTTTAGCTCCAGCTCTGCATGTAGAGACACTGTAGCTTCAGTGTTTAGCCAGCTCTGCATGTGGTGGACACTGTAGCTTCAGTGTTTAGCTCCAGCTCTGCATGTGGTGGACACTGTAGCTTCAGTGTTTAGCCAGCTCTGCATGTGGTGGACACTGTAGCTTCAGTGTTTAGCCAGCTCTGCATGTGGTGGACAGTGTAGCTTCAGTGTTTAGCCAGCTCTGCATGTGGTGGACACTGTAGCTTCAGTGTTTAGCTCCAGC
The DNA here is from genome assembly GCF_947650265.1 of Symphodus melops. Taxonomy (NCBI): domain Eukaryota; kingdom Metazoa; phylum Chordata; class Actinopteri; order Labriformes; family Labridae; genus Symphodus; species Symphodus melops. The sequence continues at coordinate 12,259,345 of NC_136713.1, read as the reverse complement.
TCTGCATGTGGTGGACACTGTAGCTTCAGTGTTTAGCCAGCTCTGCATGGCTCTGTAAAGCTTTCTGCGTTCTAACCTCTCTCTATGTTTCATCTCCAACATTGATCCTAGTTTGAGCAGCTTTCTGCTGCTGGAGCTTATTAGAAACATGCAGAGGCTTTTTAGCTCGGGTACAATCACTTCTATCTGAAGCAGTTCCACTGCCCGCTTCCATCGCTGCAACACCTGTTGACCTGATAACTGCTCTCATATCTAGCAAACCCAGGGGCGTCCAAAACGGCCTTCAAAGCCCCGCCTACCTTCTCTGGTCCAAACAAATCCAGAGCATTCAGGAGCAGAATCTAAAGTTAGAAGGAGGACATACTGGCTGCTGCATTGTTGTCAGAGAAGCTTCAACACTTCAACAGATAATTAGCGCCATAAAAATAAAGATTGATTGATGTTATTTCATCCACTAAGTGACTCGCTCTTTTTCACAATTTCTTTCGTAGTCTGAAGAACTTCTTCTTCTTCACCGTGTTATGAAGACTCTCCTGGAAGTCATTTAAAGGAAATACCAAGTGATTAAGCTTGAAAACCAAACAAACTTTCCCTCCTATCTGTGGCGACGAACATGCTGCATGTGCTGCCCTCTTTTCCATTTTGATTACATAATCCCAAGATTAATTAACTGTGTGTTTGAGTCACTTCCTGTGGCGCGACCCTCAAACCGACTCCCTCCGCAATCTGGCCTATCGACTTACAGGGTGCCAGGAGTTTTCTCTCTTTGAAGGCGGCCTCGGCTTCAGAGGCGAAAAAAACTCTCAGATCTGACGGCTAAAGGAAAAAGGGCCCCCGCAGTGTGCCGGTACGGACTGATAAAAACATAGAAAAACAACACACACACACACACATTCGCAGGGCAGGAAAATTAAGAATAATTTGGTTGTGAAAACAAGAGGTGGTATGGAACAATGACAATCTGGCTCCTTTGGTAATTTCCTGTTGGCGTTCACTCGTGTGATGTGGTCGTGACTGTTCTGCCGGGATCAATCAAACCTGCGAGCAGATGGCATCGCGCTCCTCCGGCAGACTGGGGATTGTCTGTGTTTTTTTTATTTATTTCAGAGGCAGTGATTGGCCCGCTATGTCACGGACCGCAGCACGCTAACAGCCACTGCCAATGCCGCTTTGCAACTACAACACGTGTACTTCTGTTTCTTATGGCGCCTAATGTGAGACCCACGCTACATGTTATGATGACAGTGAAGAAAAACGCTTTTTGGAAGAAATGCAACATTAACTTTGACACTTTGATTAATCTTCTGAGACGTTATCGTCTGTTGTAAGCCCCTCCAGGCTTGTCCTGAGACCAGATATTTAAACTTTGGGAGGATTTCTCTCTCTTGTGCCGGCCAAAAAGCATAAAAAAAAAACTCGGGAGTCTTCTGTGGATAATTCCATCAACATTGTGGGGTCGTTACGATACCAGATTTGTCAACTGTGGTACGATTCTTGAGAAAATCAAATGATATCAGTACAAATGCAACTGAAACACAAATCCTAGGCACCCCACATCGGATCACTTCCTGTTTGAAAATCAAGATATTGCAAGTAAATTTTTGCACATTGTCTTAATTGCACAAATTGCAGACGGCACGTATTGTTTTAAAACTAAAAGTATTCAAGTATGGCATGTTTTTGACAACATTAACCCTTTAAAGTGGCGTCCCTGGAGAGCCCAGAAGAGTTGGACGATATCGTGTCTTGGATCTGGAAGTCTGTTAGCTGTGTTTGCTAAACAGTGTTTGCATTTAGGTGAAGAAAGCCTGTGTGGATAAATGGAACCGCGTGTGGGAGACACAGCAAGCTGTATGAAAGAGAAGCAGAGTAATTGCATGTGTACTGTATGAGCCTCTGTGTGTGTCTGTGTGTGTGTGTGTGTGTGTGTGTGTGTGTGTGTGTGTGTGTGGCAGGGACGCCGGGTACTTCAAAGCTTTGATGTTGAAGCTCCTAAATGAGGGCCACCAGAGGTCCAGACTAATGGGACATCATGGGGAGATTAGAGGCCAAGTGTAGCAGGCTGACAACACACCATTATGTGTGTATGTGTGTGTGTGTGTGTGCCCGAGAACACAAGTCTCAGTGTGTGTGTGTGTGTGTGTGTGTGTGTGTGTGTGTGTGTGTGTGTGTGTGAGATTCCCCGTGTGTTCTCCTTCTGCAATTAAAAGTAAAAGTCCGACTCCAAGTCACAGATGGAGTTTGTGGCTAATTGGCCAGGAAGTGTTTATTTTCTTTCCAAAGTATTGCTGGTATGTCAGTACAGTGAAGAAAACGTCGCATCAGTCTGAACTTTGTTTTGAATTTTTTTGTTTTTTGTCCCTTCCACAGACGGAGAGCAAGAAAAAGTGGCCGTGACGAAGCCCTGAGTGTTGCGCGTGGCCGTCACTTCCTCGATATTTGGTACCAGGCTTTGGCGAGATGAGCAAACAATCAGGGATCGGAAACGTTTTTCGCCTTTAGC